>NW_017304269.1:1265333-1269840 GCF_001594115.1 Trachymyrmex septentrionalis | reverse complement strand
GAGGGGAGGGGGGAAAGACGAGGAAGCGAGCAAAGATTGATAGGACAGAATTCTACCGGTGGATTTGTAATGGATAGCCCGTGTCCGAATTCGCCAATACCTCCTCCCCCGACCCCGTCGACCCCTCTCGCATAGCTCGCCCGCCCTGTATTCTGACCTGATACTTTCTAATGGAATCCCCGATTGTATGCCTTATCAATGGCGGGCTGCGCGTAATACTCGACGAGCGGGGATGCGGCGCGGGCGATCCATTATTGTGACGAGAGCTCTCGCTCTCGAGATAACTTTTTTTTTCAAGGACTTCCGAGGCAGAGCAGCTAGCCACTGACAAGTATTATCCTAGCTAGGAATACTCGAGCTCCGTTCCATGAAACCGTAAGAGTCATGATGCTGACGAAACAACTATAAGATAAGGAACGAAAGAAAGAATAAGAATTTTGTGTTATTATAAACTTAATCGGTATATAGAGCAAAACAGTTTCGAATTTTCATCTCGATCGAATTAATGTTTCTGAAAGAAACAATTTTTTCATGAATATTAATTTGATAATATGTCATTGTGATGTATAAATGGGATATGATAATGTAAATTAGTAATTTAAATCGCAGATGTATAATACTGCACAGCTATATATACGCTAAGAGAATAGTTTTTGGTAAAGTTGTAACTATAATTACATATTACCATAATTATGATCATTACTTCTCTATAATATTAGTATTAATAATTATCAGCAAATATATGTACATAGGTATTAAAAATGATTATAAATAATAATTATTATTATCATAAAAATACTATTTGCAATACTATAACTTAACTATAATTTATACACGGAAAAAAATATTTGGTTGAATTAACTAGAATTCTGGTAGAAGATAGACGATACAGAATTCTGGTTAAGTCTACTAGATTTTTTATGAAATCTACTAGAATTCTGGTTGAAATAACCAATTCCTAATCTACCAGATTTCTGTTTGAAATAACCAGAATTCTAGTAAATTTAACCAGAATTCTAGTAAACTTAATTAGAATTCTGGATCGTTCACCACAATTCCAGTTAATTTTTCACCACAATTCCAATTAATTCAACTAAATATTTTTTTCGGTGTAGTTATTTTATGGTTTACCATATTTTATCGGATTGTCTTGACTATAAATTGTAGTAATTTCAATTTTTTTTTACAGTTATTTTCGGTGTTAGCAATATATTTTTTAGAAGAATTATAAATATAATTATTATTAACATTATAACACCAATAATTATAAAAATAAATGGAACTCCTAACTATATTTTATCTATATTTTTATATATATTTTATATGTACAATCAGGGCCTAAAAGGTTGCAAATCTGTTTTTTTCTAATGGAATTATATTATACCGATTGTATGGGGTCCTTTATCAAAGGTCCTTTATCATAGTTGTGACTATAATTGCATGCCATTATATGGTTATTACTTCTATAATGTTAGTAATAATAAACACAATTAAAATCATAAATATCAAATACTTTTCTCCCACAATCAGCGTATTTAAATCGTCCCTTCTTCGCAAGTCATCTCTTTTCAGCAAACAATCTCTTTTTCTCTTTCTTTCGGGAAATTGTCGTGTCTGTCGCGTAGGCTATTAAATTCTTCAACAGTGCGAAAGTCGATATAGTTTGACGCAAAGGTGGACCCCGACAAAGGATCTCTCCACTATCGGGTGTCCCAAGGAAAAGGAGAGCGCGCGCGCCGGTGCTCGTAAACTATGCGAGCGCGCGAGGGCCCATTGAGTTCAGACCAAGCGTGATATTTCAGGCCGCGGTGCGGCATTTCGTGCCGCGCGCCCCTATAAGATCCGTATTATGCAAAGGAGCGTGGAATATATCGCGTGTTGCGAATCGTGCACTTCGCCTACGGTCGCGGCGACGCGCGCGTTTATCCTCTCGGCCAAGCCGTTAAATGCGCGTTACGACGCGTGACGGAACTTACGGTGTGTTTTCTGCGAAAGCGCGCGGTGTAAAGTAAAATTTTTCCGCAAAGAGGCAAAAGAAATCGAGTACAACGGCTCCCCTCTCAATGCGTTTGGAGGTGATTTTGAACGAAAAATCCAACTTTTTCCCATCGACTATTCATATAGATTGTTATTACAAAAAGAGACTATTGAAATCAATATGCTCATATATAAACAAAAATATAATCTTGCTTCAAAGATGTTTAGTCTGGATTTGATTGAATTTATGTTAATATGCAAGTATTACTTTACACTTAATTTAAGACTTGCTCAATCAAAAAATCTTATATTAATACGTATTCAATCAAAACGAGGATCAAAATCTTTGAAGCAAAATTACAAATTTTTGCTTTATATGCCATAGAAAAAAATGTTTGGTTGAATTAACTGGAATTCTGATGAAAAATAGACAGACCAGAATTTTAATTAAGTCTACTAGATTTCTGATTAAATCTATTAAACGTTAGTTATTCCAACTAGAATTTTAATAGATTTAATAAAAAATCTGTAGATTCAACTAAGATTCTCGATCGTTCATTTTCTACCAGAATTCTAGTTAATTCAACCAAACATTTTTTTCTGTATGAGTATATATTTTTATGAGTATATATGAGTATATTACACTGAGAAAAATTTCTAGTTGAAAATGGTCCAAGATTCTGATCATATTATTAAGAATTGAACTAATTATTTTAATGATAATTATAATAGATTCAACCAGAAAATTCTGATTTAGTCATTTTCAGAATTCTAATTAACCCAACTACTGCTCAACAACCCGACTCTTTTTTCAGCACATTTATAAGAATAGTCCTTTTTCTGTGTAGACTACCGTGTGCTTTTAGTTATTTTTATATAGATCAGACTTGGGATAACGATGTCAATTTTTACGTCTTCATCGTTATATTTTGAGTCGAAGAAACGAGAAACATTTTGCCGCTTTATGATCTCGATGAACAAATCAACCCTAGGCGGTCGTTCCGATTATTCCCGAGTGCGATAAATTTTTCTCAAGAAGGGAAAAGGGTTCAATTCATCCCTAGTATAACGAGATTGTTTCTTGATCCCTTTTGAAACCTTGACGTGCTAGTCGGTTAACGGTCATTTCATTTGTGGCAGGTGAGATTCGGCAAATGCAACCCCTTTCGACTCTTTCCAGATCCGTGTGAAATTCGCGTAACCCCTTCGCGAAACGAATCTATGTCTTTCTTAAAATCTCAACGGTCCCCGTGACGGCCGCGCTGTGAAATCTCGTTGTGACTTCGATTTCTTTTCTTATTCATCCACGAACTTTATCGAAGCTTGTGCCTTCATAGCTTCGCCGAAAAAAAGAATCCCCGTGAGCGCGTAATTTGTTCTTTCGCCATCTTGTGCGTCGCGCATGACGCGAAAACGAATCGTTTGTCTCGTAACTTCAGAAAATAAGGGGGGGTGAGAGAACTGCATACATAATGAAGGTAGAAGATCGAGAAGTGAGACGAACTTTTATATCGCAACCGAACTGGCCTCCCGCGGCCGTTTTGGAGCGATTAATTTGGTTTTATGGCCGCCACGTGAGTTATGACAGAAATTGCATAAATCTCTCTCTCTCTCTCTCTCTCTCTCTCTCTCTCTCTCTCACGTGAATTAGAAATATCGTCGGGAGCAAAAAAAATGTTTCAGACGCGAAGATCCGGAAAGCGGATTCTTGCGTTTCTGTTTTCACAGCCCTTCTTTAGACCCCTATTTCACCTTTAAATCGTAAACTCTACTATGTTATACACATGTTCTGTCTCTGCTTATAATTTTCGATCTTTCTACCCTTACCTCTCACTGTGTACCTGTAGAATCTGTCTCCCCGGAGATATAATAAATCCTCTCCTTCTTATTCCACCTCTCGGACACCTACGTGTTCGCGTGCGTGCCCATAATACGCGGCCACTAAGCATACACGCGTTTCTGCTCGCGTATAATGCCGGTAATGCGACTGTCGAGATTGCAATAAATTCCACTTAGCCGCTCTCGCGACGCTAAACGCGTTTCGAGAGCTGCTACTCCGTTTTTCCTTTTCGTCTGCACTAGGTGGTACGCCGAGGCTTGCGTTCCTATATAAATTGCAACGACTAATTTATCGCTTCTAAGTTATAGACGCTCGATTTTACAAGCGGATCATCGCGATATTGATTATTATTATAGGCACGAGGGAAGTCGTACGTGTATAAGTTTGAACAAATCCATTTTCTAGAATTCGCGTTGAATGGGACTTCTATTTATAATTTTATCTTATAATTTATACGTATTTTAATATCATATTTAATATTAACAGGGAAAAACAGTAAATTTGAATGCAGCGTGATATACGTATAATCGATGCGCGAATAAAATATTACAAAATTAATTAATTTAAGTAAAAATATAAATCATTTAATATAGGATTTAGTATATTATTTAATATGTGTATTTAATATGTATTTCATATGCGATATGTATCTAATTTTTAAAATGTTTTTTGTATTGCACGGTAGATAAA
>NW_017304269.1:1253592-1265233 GCF_001594115.1 Trachymyrmex septentrionalis | reverse complement strand
CATTATATATACATACATATATATATATATATATATATATATATATATATATATATATTGACATATTTTATTATAATGTTGTAACAACAATCGCACTAGAAATGTTTCATCTTAAATGAACTAAATTGAATATTGTAATGTTACAATAGCGATGTATTCAATTTATAATTTGGAATAATATAATATCCCGCATTACCTTAAAAATATCCCGCATACAAAGGGCATTAATGCTCGTCGGGCATTAAAATTACGAACTATGGCACTCGAGCTTTATTCGATCGTGCAGTGCATTATTGGACTCGACACTCGAGGTGACCGGGCGTAATTTATTCGTCGGCGGGTCGCGCACCGAAGTGACAATGAGGTCTGCTAAGGAGGGTCGATCCATTGACGTGGACGAGAGAAAATGCCAAAGACTTTGCTACAGCTAGCTACTATAAAAGAGACGAATTATTATCGAACGCGGCAAGCCGCTCGGTGCCGCAGTAGATTAATGTTATTTCAATGGCGGTGGAACCCAAGTGGGATGGGTGGGGGGACACATCGCCGTAACTGACCCCGATTTGCATCAGAATCAGGGTGAAATCGCGAGGGTAGGCGAGAGAGGCAAGGAGGGTTGTTGTCGATGCCTTTGAGAACGCGCCAAACCGTGTGCGTGTTGTCCGAAACACGTCCGAAAAGTGACGCGATGCGACCCGCGTCCGGTTTTCCTTTCTTCTGCGAACCTCACGTCGTTCTTTGACGGGGCTCGAAATCTCGCGCTAGGATACCACTTCGTATACCGGTCAGAGAATCGACCTTGCCCCTCGACGCGTCGCGGTCTTTTCTCTTGTCTCGTTAGATCCTCGTTGTAAAAGGATCCCATTCTACTACGCAACAGTCGTCCCCGATTTACGCGATAAATTGACTAACGTCTTTTGTTTTTTAATCATTAAGCGCAGCTCTTTGCAAATTGGGTTCGATTAAGGATCTTTTGGCTGTACGATATCAGGTAAAAGTCAATATTAGTTAATATTAGCGAAAAAATTTTTGGCATGAATACACTCTGAAAAAAACTAACTACGAAATAATAAATAACTTGTCTTATTGTACATATAATGACTGTATATAGCGAAATAGTCATATTTTGTGGCAGTTTTAGGTAAATTACTTTTAAATGAATAAGGGATTCAAATAAATTTTTACACAAATATTTATTAAAATTTTATTAATATTTAGAATTATAAAAAATTTGATTTAATTTTTAATGTTGTGTGACTTTATCAAATCAATGCGACTTTATCAAAATTTATAAATAATTACTACAAAATGCGATTTCACGTAAGAATGAAGATTAACAAAAAAATTAAACAACTTTTAAACCAATAAGAGAATTGTGCTCAATTTATTATAATTATTTCTTGTCTTAATTGATATAAATAGAGAGAAGTATAACTTTTAATTATAATTATGCTTTATCGCTTTTCATTGCATCAGATGACTATCTCTTATCACTTCCCACAATTATTCTATATTATAATACGATTCGCAAGTTCTACATGACGTGCTTTTATCACGGAAATTCCGTTCAAAAAGCATCTACGCGATTATTTGTCCATTCGTGAATCTATGGAGTGTTGAAATAATTCGTTCTGTGTAAAATTTCTTGACGTGTAAATTGATCGGTTATCATCTTCCGCTTGGAATTTTAACGGGTTTTATGATATTCTAGGTGAGTTAACGTTAAGAATTGCCCACTTCCGTCACGCCAAGTTATTATGATCTTTGGGATATCGTTTCGAGGTTTGAATCCCAAACAGATTCGTCAAGTCGGTTTACAGCGGCTTTTAATGCCGTAGACTGTCATTACGCGGTTCTTTCCTATCTATGCACGAGGCAATAAAAGCGAAGTAATGAAAGAGAGATGCGGCGGTGCTTCTCGTCAAACAAATTTACGATGCGAGAACAAACTTCCTCGTCATCTCGTGCATCTAAGGGGATACGGCACAATATACCTGCGGGGTTAAATTGACCTCGGGATGCATCGCATCATACAATTTTCGTTTTATCTAAAACTGATGTTAAAAGGACGTGAATTGCTTAAGTACATATGCTATATTCGTAGATAAAATAATTTTCACAATACTTTATGATCACGGTAAATAATTCTATCGAACGTTTTGTATGCTATTCAAGCGTCCCTAGGAATTTTTTATGACAATTCGAATTGTGATAAATACTTGCAATTTGTTTTTTTTTGGCCGGCTACAGTAAAATAATTTCTCGAAATAATGCCTTTTAACGTACTCCCACTTCTGTGCATCTCGTAGAGGCACAATTGTGCTAAGTTGGCTGCATGTGCGTGTCGTTGCGCGTGCGTGCACCGCTAATGGACCGGAATTAAAGTCGTTAGCTTCCGGAAGGTTTCGACTGGGGGCTAAGCGAGTTTCGGAAGTTGGCCACGTTCATTTTTCATCGGCGGCAAGAAATAGCGGTGACAATGACGCCTCGTTAATTCACGTTGCAGCCCTCAGACGGAATAATGCATGTCGGCGCGGGCGGGATCTCATTACCGATAAAAGGCCGCCGTGTTACGCCGCGCCTGTAGGAGGCGATACGCGTGCCAGTCAGATGGATGAATTTTAATTCGCGACGGCGAATCGAATTCGTGAAATCGGCTACGGGGAGGGGGGGGGTTGAGCGAGAATGGAGGAAGGCGAGTATAACGGGATTAGAGAGAAACGAGCGGAGATGAGTGACAGCTCGACCTCGGAAATTAAATGAAAAGAAGGAAGCGGGGGAGACACAGAGAGAACATCGAGGATGAGTAATGGTTTTAACGCGACTTTAAGATATTATAATACTAAAATTAATACCGACATTTCACTTTAACTTTAGTACAGAGCCTGTAGTTTTTAAATAAGAATTCGAATGCAAGATTATTTATCCGATCTAAAAAAAACAGAAAGATCAATCGAAAGATATTTTTTTTTTTTTCGTTACATTTCGCTAATATATTTGACTCGCGTAGATAACAACGTTAGAGAGATAATTACAAAGGCGGGATAAAATCAGAATGATCCGTTTAGCAAATGTCTAAAGTTAGCAATTTAATTTTCTACAGAATGCTTCCCCCTCGCAACTCCGCAATTCGTTCCGAGACAATTGCGCAGTTTATATTTTACCTGTAGTGAATTATTGCGCCGTATTATGGGTTTACGCACACCGACGCGCGAGTACGCGCGGTTTGACATGCGTGTATACGCGGCCGCGTGTATACATTCGTGTGTACGTGTAACGGAGAGTTTAACGCTCGGCGCGCACGGGTCACACAATGCCGTGTATGGACACTATGGGCATTGTGCGACGCGAGAGCGAATGAATATGTGCACGATGCATCAAAGAGTTAAGACTCAATGGCGGACCACACAGACCCCGGAATTGAGAAGACAGTCGGCTTAACGGTTAACGTATTATTGTGCGGCCGCACGTTAGAGTTAGGCAGGTCGTCGTTGGCTACGGGTCCTGCGTGGCGAAACGGGACGATTCGCGCGTCCCTGATCCGGGCCCGATAAAGTGAGAAGTTCAATCAACCGATTTAATTAAAATTCCGCCAATTTATCCTCCGCAATGGTCCCCGCTATCAGCATAGAATCTCGATATTCCCGCAGTTAATCAAGTGAATGATATAATCGTATAACTACTGGTTATAACGTTGGTTAAACTCTCTCCCTCTTTTGAGTGTTACGAAATATTAAGGACATGTAGATTTAAATTTTTATGTACACCGACGGACAAATTTTTAGTATTTATATTAACTAATAATAATGTATGGTTCTATCAATAAATATAAGTTGGCAGCTGAAAATGACTATAATTGTAGTATATTATTCTTAGTTGCCTATATATATATACGTAGTACAGTTGTTATTACTAACATTACAGCAGAGCAATAATCGTAATTATAGTGACAGATAATTATAACTACAAATATACAAAATTTAATAACTTTTAGTATATCCACGATTAGGATATTTAATTAGCAATATTATTAGGTAAGTATTAGGAAATTTCTTATTTCATCAATATGATAATTGTGATATACTATTGCAGTTCTGATTACGTTTGAAAAGATTGGAATTGTATATAAATTCACACGGATCGCAGCATTAACGCCCATCTTGATTGCTTAGCCTTTATTTCTTTTTGTGTGTGTTGTTGAAATCAATGATCTTTAAAATGATACTTTAATATAATAATTTTATTTTGTATATCTATGTGTATTTTACAATTTTATATTTGCAACATTTGCTTTTACGTACACTTTTGAGTCTGTCAGTCTTAATTATCTTATTTGTTATTAATAGGATATAATGGAGTACTGCACGTTTCTAGCGTGAGATACTAATATATCAAAGACACTTAGAAACCCGTAGAACAACTCTCGTGGACCGTTTCGTTGGCTTTCTTCCGTTGAACTTGAAGTGTGTAGTCTATGAATAGCTAGGACATCACGAATTCTCGAGCTATTCGTCATTCCAATGCTACTCGTTTCTTTCGACTGTTATAATAACAATGTCGATGTGAATACTAGAGCTACGTGATTTCCTCATCCTTCGATAAATAATGAAACGATAGATTATCGAGATTTTTGTGTTGGATTAAAAATGAATTTTCACATAGAGAGAGAGAGATTATAGTAAAAGTATTACGTTGCAAAACCTAGCAAGTTTATCTTGCCGCAAGTTGGTGGCCACTCTCCGATATAGTGCGAGTCTGCGGAGGGTCCGAGGGTTGAGCGCTCATGGTAAAGGCAATCCTGCGGTCTTCGCCCAGCAGGAGGGATGTGATCGCACCGGTATCGGCACCAAGCTGTCTGCGTCGAGAGGGAACCAGCCGTGTCGGGGCGTTCTCGTGTATATAACCGTGTACGACCGTGGAGAGTAGGGTCCTCGCGAGATGTAGCGGAGGTAGGAAGGGCCGAGGGGGTGAGGAGGCACCGATGGTCAGGGGCCGATGATGGTTTGTGCTGTTGCGTATAAAAATAGAAAAGGCAACCCGGGAACCCGTCCAACTGCATATTACCTCCGACATCGGAATGCGCGGCCCTGTGACCGGCCGATGATGCTGGAACGCACGTGTTTCAGGCCGTTTCTTCACCATCCCTCGCGGCCCCGTCTCTTCTCTACTCTTTCTCTTTCATTCTATTGGAGTTAGTCCTGCGGACCTGAGCGCAGATTGGAATGCTGAAAGTATAAATCGGGATCGGGAAATGGTAAGATTAACCTATACAATGTGAACCTGCAATCAATTCTGGATATGAAATATATTCTTTGAGTATAATCTACAAATTTTTAAAGCACGTAATTAAGATAAATTCAAGGTATTTAAATTCTAAACATTTAAATCGATATTTTGGGTTATTGCCTTTAAATAGAATTTTAGATTAACATTGAAAATGTTTTGATATACTTAATCCTAGAATGCTATCCTTATTAAATGATACAGTATTGTTATCGATACATAAATTTTACATACAAAGGGGAAGAGGCCGCTCTTAATTAACATAAGTCTTTTTTCATACATTTCACATTTTAATGATAAAGTATTTAATTTAGACTCACAATCAAAATTTTTATAAACACGAATGATTGATTTATTAACTTAAAAATAAATAAAAAGAATAAGCACATTATTAAAATTAATTTTGAAATTATTATATAGTTTAGAATATATATATATAGAATATATACAGTATAAGAGTGTAGTCAGCAGTTTTCTAAAAGAAACTGAGTATATTAAATATTAAATTAAGTAATAATGTAATCTTTTTACGGACTCACTCATTCAATTCAAGACAAAACAACAGAATCCAAAATTCAGGGCGAATAAGAGTCAGCGTGGTTAGTTTGTATGTTAGTGACTATAATGTACTTTCAAAATACAACTTTACATTATGATGTTACTCGGTTTCTTTCAAAAAATTGCTGATTATACTCTTGTATTATTGATTGTAGTCCAATTGTGTGTGTGTGTGTGTCTCATTACAACACACATAAATAAAATATGTAACAAAACTACTTAAAAATTGAAATCACGTTCTTCGTTATAATACTACCAGAGAGTCTAAACTAATAGAGTAATGCGGATATTTTAACTTTTAGAAGCTTATATTTGCTTGTTTTAGTTTTAGCATTGCAGATTAGACCTGACCTCAATGGCTACTAAAGCCATAGTTCAATGAATATACGTTATAACGCTCAATGACTATACGTTAAATTCGTTTATTTATATAAATAAAATTTACGTATCAGATCTTAAATAAAAATATAGATGCAGCAAGTAATTTAAGATAAAAATTAATTATAATTGATTTGAAGAGTGAAAACTTTGTATTTTGCACGATACTAGGAACTTCAAGAACTTCAACTTAATAAAGTTACGACTAAGCTTTTAAAAAATATACGTAATACATGTATATTTAAAGTAGGCATGCACCGGATCGTAAAATTACTGGATACCGGATATCGGATATCCGAAAAGGCAGTTTCTTCGAGTTAGATATCCGGCATTTTCCGGATATCTGACCGGATTTTGGGAAAACGTTTAAAAAAAAACCTGTAGAGAAAAAAATTGTTATTTTGCAACAATGTATATTATAGCACTATGAATATGCATATTTATTTCTAGAACATTTGTATAATAAAAAAATCAATTTAACGATATAAAATTTCAACCGGATATATTCTATACTAGTGATCCGGTCGGATAATAAAAAAAACTGCCGGATAATACCGAATACCAGATACTTTTGGGAAATCCCTAATAATTTAAAGCAAGATATAATTTCATATAAAAGAAGATACTTTTTAATAGACAGATATTGATAGGAAGATATTTTCTCGTGCGTAATTTTCTGGAAAATTGTATAGCATAAACGCGATCATGGCTCATCGGTCGATTCATTCAGGGTATCTCGTTCGTCAGCTATTATTCGAACGGTGGTATTTTTCGAGGTTCCGCGCATTGTGCGAATTCTTCACGCCTGCCAATCGCTGCGTAGTCCTTCGATGGGATCCCTACATGCATAGTGCTTCGGCCGTTGATCCGCAACAGGAAACCGTGTTGCCGCGGGGATGCACCGATTATGTCGCAGCAGAGAGAGGGAGACGGACGAAGGATGGGAAGGCAGATCGTTCTTTCAGAATGTTCGACCGGGCGGGAGATATTAGATGTTTTGGAAACATAACGTGGAAGGGTGCGCCGGAAAGTTACTCCTTGTCCTCCGAGTTCCTTCGCTTTGGCGATAATCACACGCGCGAACGGAGCCCAAGTAAGGATACCATCTGGCTCTTCGTCGAGGAGGCATCATGCTCTCTTAAGCCATGATCTCTCTTGTCCCGGCTGTCGGAGAGGAAACGATACATTAAATGGAAATACATTTTGAAAAAAAAAAAGGAGGGAAGGAGGAATTACTTTTTTATGCATCTTGCTTGTTAGATTAATATACTGTGCGTATTGTCGCTATATTTTGCAATGTTTAAAAATCTTATTTTAAAAATTCAGAGAGATCGGAAACATGACACATTTATTGCCACTCAACGCCTTTGCTTCGACTCAAAATGGTATACTTTTCAGAACGGTAGTTAGCCTTTTATCTTTCCGAAGGACACGGGTTGAGGGACTACCGATGTGGAAGTGTCACGAGAAGCCGGTAGAACGTATCAAGTCGCGCGGACGTTATCTCGGCTCGATCGGGTCGAGGGGGTTCGGATATCCAACCCCTTCTTCGGAGCCGGTAACGAGTCGGCCGCCCCTCTGTCTTCTCTTCTTCTTTTCCATTCCAATCAGTTTGAAAAGCGGAGAACCCTCAGCCTCTCCTCGCTCGTGGGATCCATGGTCCACTGGCCTCGATCTCTCGCGCGCGAGCGGACCCCCGGTCGGACCCCGTTAAAGTATCATGTATCGTATGGCCGCAAAAAAAGTCGGCGCATTCATATACAGATCGGTACTTGCAAGGTGTCCTCTTTTTCTCTTTCTCTTTCGAGTACTGTGCGAGCTACGAGAACGCTTCTTTCTCTCTTCGGGATCGTTACGAGCTGCTCACGAGAGGCGCGTTCCTCTCGAGTTGAGCATAAATCGTCGGTCGTTTGACGATACACTTAGGATAGTTTTGAATGGATTAACAGATAAGCCGTACCTTCGAAGAACCATTTCCATGAAGAAGATGCTACTCGCGCGAATTTAATTCCTTTGTTGGCGCGGTGAATGCTGTCCACGTCGACAGGTTGAAATCCATCCATCGCAAATTTTGAGTGTTCAAAATAACAAGAAATTGAATCCTAAAAATTCTTTTAAGATAAATATCTATGCTTTATCTGATAAATATCGGATAAAGTAGTACGTTTGAACATGAAACAATTCTGAATGAAATAATATTTGAATTAAATTTGGAAGTTTAAGTTTGGTAACTCTGATCTTATTTAGAGAGTATTCAAAGCCTATTCTACAATGTATTTTTTTGTTTCTTGTTTTTTGTTTGTTAATTTTTTTACATCTTGTCTTTTTGCTTCTTATCTGTTTTTTGTCGCCCGAGATAAAAGTTAACGAATGTCAGAAGAAACAGGAAACGGTAGCAAAAAATACAATTGTTAAAACGGTTGCAAAGGGAAGAAAAAAGCAAGAGATAAAAAAGAAGAAATAAGAACATATTGTAGAATAGATTTAAAGGATATAAGGAACAGGGAAAAATCAAATTTAAGCCTCGAAAATTGGATTCAAATTTTATTTTGTTCAAAATTGTACCATGTATCATTCTCCTTTATTCCATTTGTTGAAAATAGCTCGAAATTGATCTAAAACAATCATTTATCATGTTTTAAGTATACATTATACTATAAAAAAACATGTAATTAATATTTGTAAATAATATATGTAAAATCAGTAAAATTACATAAAAATTGTACAATTTATAATAGAAAAATTGTTGCGTTTTTACAAAAATTAATATTTTTACTTTTCATCAATCATATAAATATATCTTTATATTAAACGAAAAATTACAATAATCGCAGACTTATAAGATAGATCCAACATGCCCTAGAATGGTAGAAGTGAAGCCGATATAACAATGAGAGTGAGTGAGAGCAACAACGGTGAAGGTAGGTCTCTGTTCTTCTTCATTACTATGAATATGCGCGTGTAAAAAAAGGATAGAGATTCATATTTTATGTTTATTACTCTGTTAACATCGTCTTTCTCATAAAGCTTTGAAATAAACTAAGCTAAACTAATTAAACTAAACTAATCATGATTTTCTTTTCTTCTATCTCTTTCGTTGATCCGTATTTCAGCTACTCGACATTTAAATGGCCCTAAAAGAGAAAATGGAAAAAGAAGTGTGATAAAATGCGTTTAGATGGCGTTACTGAATAACTTATTTATTTTGCATTCCATTTTGGCCAACATAAAATCAGAAGAGTTGTGCTACTGTGGTATCATCATGAAAGATCATCGAATAAAGGTGTGTGACATAGCTGAGATTGTAGGCATCTCAGTAGATAGGATGCATAATATTTTTCACAAAGAATTAGAAATGAAAAAGCTTTGTGCACGATGGGTGCCGTGATTGCTGACCACCGACTAAAAACGCGTGCGAAAAGACATTTCGCAGCAGTGTTTGTCGATGTTTAAGCGCAATCCACAAGACTTTTGGCGTCGATTCGTGACTATAGACGAGACTTGGATCCACTACTACACACCCGAATCAAAACAACAATCGAAGCAGTAGACAATGCCTGGTGAATGTGCGCCGAAGAAGGCAAAGACGGTTTTATCGACCGAGAAGATAATGGCCACTGTTTTTTGGGATTCCTAATGAATCATCTTCATTGACTACTTACAGAAAGATTAAACAGTCACAGGAGCATATTATTCTACACTTCTGAATTGTTTGTACGAAGAGCTGCGAACGAAACGAGATTGGTGCACAAAAAAGTCATCTTTCACCATGCAACGCTCCGTCTCACATCTCCACAATCGCAATGGCAAAATTGCATGAATTAAGGTTCGAATTGCTGTTCCATCCACTCTATTCTTATTTTTCTGATTTGACCCCTTGTAACTTCTTTCTATTCCCAAACTTCAAAATGGGAGGAAAAGAAATTTTCGTCCAATGAGGAGGTTGTGGATGCGTATTTTGAAGGCTTCGAGACTTTCTACTTTTTCGAAGGGATAAAAAAATTGGGACACCGCTGGATTAAGGGTGTAGAGCTCCAAGGAGACTACGTCGAAAAGTGAAAAAGAATTTTCCGGAAAATAGGTGATTTTATTTTTTGCCTGACTTATCATCGAACGACCCTCATATGACACATATTGCATTTGCATTTTTGTTATAATTTTAAATGTAATTTTTTGCAGTATATATGGTTATCAATTTATATTACTTACCTCTCATTAGCTGTTTCCTATATTATTTTTTTAATTTGTGAGAATTCCATAAATTTTTACTCGAAATATCAATAAACTTTCTGAAAAATACTTTCGAAGTATCGCGTGAATAGAATGAAGAAGATAAATTTTCAATGGTCCTGAGAAAAAAGTTTGAATCTTTTCGGATTTTCGTCGACACCTCGAGATCGATATCTCTATTTACAGCATGAAAAGAAGAAGATATTGGGCTCGTGCGTTAGTAACGGTCGCGCAAACAATATCTTCTATGCGCAAATCGATCGGTTCGATATCGATCGTAGTCGATGCCTCTCTTAGTTCTCAATGTTCGCCGACCGAAGATAAAAGACTGTCGCGATACACCGTGAAAAGAAAGAGAGGGTCGCCGTCTTTTGTATTATACTTATTCCACAGTACTGCTCAATAAAAAAAGACGAACTTATGCCACGTCTGGTGGATACCTGGCATTGTGCGCAACCACAACGCGCTCCTGACACCCTGGTGTCCCTTTGTTTCGTGGATGATTTCACTCGTGTGGGACACCTTCGTGCGATAAGCCGGACAATGGTCGCTCTCCCGTCTACGGAAGACAGTATCGCAATCTCATCTCACGCCGGGGATCGCTCCGTCGTAGATTAATGAAATAAAAAAAAATGCAGCTCAGCATCCCGTTGCCGTTTGTCCGATCTCTCGCGAGATTTTCTTAGCTATTTGTCGACTCGAACTTTGTGCATATCTTTAAGCACGTAACCATGTTTAAGCACGTCGTTCAGGTTTATAACTCGAGAGCTTGAATGTTCGTCTTCTGGCATTCTCAACATGTTTCAAAAATTTTCAAGAACTCAATATACATAATAATAGAAACGACTGAGATTTTTTTCAAGTACAGAACTGTTTTTTTAATGCAGGAATTTTGGAATTAATAATTCTGGATATTTAAAGATTTCTTGTTCAGTCTTTGAGATATGTTAAATTTTAATTGTCACGAGTAACATAATTATTAAAATACGAGTACGTTCATAAAAAGAAAAAAACAAAATTTGAGAAAAAGATAGGAAGTTTTGCTAATTGAATAATATACTATTGATTATATCCCAAGCGTACAATTTTCTGCTGTCTCATAGTAAAAAAGACACAATAATTAAAAAAAAATTTTTTGCATTATTATAGGTTCTTTTTCTTCTTATGTCGTTCTCTTTTGAAACAAAGGATG
>NW_017304269.1:1246809-1253492 GCF_001594115.1 Trachymyrmex septentrionalis | reverse complement strand
GAGAGAGAGAGAGAGAGAGAGAGAGAGAGAGAGAGAGAGAGATTTTAAGTATTCCTTCTATTTATTTTTAAATTACTTTTACTTTTTTTTTAATTTTCTTTATAATTTTAATATAGATGATAAAATTTTTTACATGTTGACTTTTCCATTAAAAGAATGTTCTTGTAAAACATTAAAACTATAAGTGTTGAACGTCAAGATTCAGCATTTTTATAGATATTTTGGTGAAATAAATCTTTCTTTTTTTTTCTTGATTCTTGTGAATTCTGTTACCAGCTGGATGCTTCTTTCTCTGAAAAAGATACCTGTCCGAAATCAATATTGCGTTCTTTCTGTATGTGTATACACTCGTGGAAATGCGAATGTAGCATGTTACGGAGAAAGAAAAGGGTTGCACTCGATGTAATTGATACGAAACCGTTGAAGCGGAGGAAAACGCTAGGGAACAAAAACTTCACACAGGATATCTCGCAACTTCCCTTCCTTTCCTACAAATTGCCTGCCACTTCAGTTAACGAAACGTGTTTCACTGTTATATTCGCAGAAATTATTAATATATATTGTATGTCTCCTAATTTATTATATACATATATGTTTTTTTTCGATTATTTAATTGTTAGAATTGTATACTAAAAAGAATTTAAGGAGGCATTTTATTCAATCACAAAATGAGTCAATAGTTAATCTATGTATTGGCATATTTAGTAATAAATAATACTTTATTTAGTAAATACATAATTTAATTAAAAATACTAAAAAAATATACATACATAATACAATACAATATAAAAAGATTAATACAATAATTTTTTAAGGTTTTTTTAAATAAAATTCCATCGTTTTTGTAAAGAGTACGATTCTTCTGTACTTATTTTACGCATAAAAGTATTAAAATTATAAAAACATTAATAGTTAGAAGTTATTTTATATTTTATTCTGACATAGTCTGATACGAAATATAAAGTATATATATCTCGTAAAATATCTATTAATTTTATGATATTGAGATAATCTGTGAGTAGAACAAGTTATAACTGAAAATGTAGGTTATTAAAGAAACACAGATAAAATCCATTCATAAGTTTCAGCAGATGTTAGTGAAACGATGGTATCGGCATTGTAGAAAAGAAGAAAGACGAAAAGTAGAAAGACCCACGAGGGCGGATTTTCTGTTTCTACGGTGCTAAGAATTCTTGGAATAATCTTTGTATTTCCTCTGGTCCAGAGGGAGATCCCAGTCTGGTATCAAATATTTCTTCAAGCTTGCTTTCTATCGCACACATATATTTGTGACTCCCGAGGAGAACAGGAAACAAAGAGCACATTGTAGAATAAGCTTTACACTGAGAGAAAACAAAATAGTTGTGGCAATTATAAATTTGACAGCTTCAAAATGAAAACAAAGGCCACATTGCAGAATAAACCATAAAAGAGTTTTCCTCTCTCTCAATTGCTATAGCAGGGATTTAAGTACATTCTTCAAGCAGGACGTTTCGTAACTTAGGTGACTTTTAATAATTGTAGTTGAGGGTTAAACGATCCTGTGACAAAGGAGAAGTTTTTGCTCACGTTGTTTACCATTAATAAGTACTTGACGTTTGAAAGCTCATCGGCGGGAGCTCATCGATCGGACGAAATCGATCGTTCCTTCGCTGCAATAGCTATAGGCGCGCTTGCGAACACCCATGGATACGTTCGCGGTAACAATGGATTAACGCGGGTCCGGTGCGGCATGGCGCAAAACGCGGGTAGGTAATGTAATTATGGCCGAACGCGACGTGCGCGCGCGGAAGGCAGTCACCGCCATAATAGTCGATTGTCCACGGCGAATGGGCGCCACAATGGCGGGTCTCATTGCCGTTAACAACTGACTGTCCAAATACATCGCGGCGGGACAATGAGCGGGTCGCTGCCCGGATCAGGTTCTCTTTATAACGCGAACGTCGTGTATCAATATCGCCCTTGCGAACGCTTCCTTCCAGTTTTTCGATTCCCCTGTCTTTTTATCTCCTTCTCACCCCTCCTTCTGTTCCACGCTGGGTATGTTATCTTCCTTTAAGGATACAACCCCTTAACAAACCTTCGGGTTTGTATGAGGATTACGTTGATCTGCTGCAGGGATCTGTTTCGTCCACACGCGACAGGTTCTACCGCTAGCAAGCACTAACTGCAGGAGGCCAAATAATTTATATCGGGTTTTGATAAATGCGGCTCTATATTGAGGGATAACATTTATTCTCCTCTCTCTTTCTTGCTTTCTCTCTGCACTTTTCGTACCGCTCAAAAAAATTGTTGAATTCCAATGCGAATTTTAATGATAAAAAGTATTCAATTGGAATATCTATAAAGAGACAGCCAAGATAAACGATTTTTTCTTTAATACTTGCTCTTTATTAATCTATTCTTTAACATTAAATTTAAAATTAAAATTAGTGATATATGTATTTTTGCTACATATTTATAAGTTTTATATCGTTTCTGATTGATAAATAATTTCTTTTAAATTCATTTTTAGATTGTACGTGAACAGCGAAAATTCATACATTATATTCACCGATATACATATTATATTGTCGCTATTTTATCATAGCATGCTGTTATTATATAATGTACTATTGTACTTTCGTTGAATTAAACGGAAATGTTGATGAGATTTGTTATTTAATATATCATAAATTTTCAAATTTCGCAATATTCTCGAGGTTTTGCACAATATTGTCAACATAATAATTTGACGCGTTCATATCGCGAGTTCGAGATTCACGAAAATTCGTGAGTAGACCTTCGAGACGGAGAATACGCTATTATGAGATCAAATTCGCGTAGACGCTTAGGCAAGTTGGCCCTCGAAGTGGCTTCCCGAAAGTATTTATTCGGAAGGTTTTTCGCGGCGAGAGGAGAGCACCCAATATATAGCGTCATTCGACGTTCAGTCGGGCGTTCAAAGTGGCATTCGGTTCGGAGAATACGTGTTTCCACTATGCGAGACCACGGAATCGTTTCCAGAGGGTTCATTGTCGGCGAATTTCCCCAGCGGCCATTGTGCGCCAAGATGTACGTTGCCGAAATGCCGTAAGTATGCGTAAACTTGGACGCGAGTGAATTACCGTTTCAAGTCACAGAGAAAAATTACCTTACTCTGCTTATTCACAATACTGCCAAATTGGTTCTTTTTTTTTTTTTTATTAAATACAATATCTAGACTAGGAACACGATACTCAATCATTTATGTATTTCATTATTGATTTCAATACATTTAAATAAATTTGTTTTGTCATTAAAATATAGATTCAGATACAGAGGAAAGTAGGAGAATTGTGCGCACTTAAGGGGAATCCATTGCTGTGATGTAATTTTCGAAGTTAAAGTCAATAATCAAAAATAATACGAAAATTGAAAAAACTAATTATTTATACAAAAATCACGTATGTAATTCTCAGCTCCACTACATTTTTCATGAACCCATTCAGAATGCAGGCAACATTGAAAAACCACCCAGTGAGAGTTCAATTTTGTGTATTCCAATCCATATTAACAGAAAGTCTTGCAGTTAAGGAACTTAGAATATCATGTGTAATCAAGTCGTTAAAACGATCCTGCCAAAATCAAACTAATGGGAGAAAAAGACGTAAAGGAAAAAAAGTAGGAAGCAAGGCGTAGATAATGATTGCAAAAGTGATTTTATAAAAAAAAACTTTTTGGCAAAAACATCTAGGTTGGTTCGTAGCCCTTTGATTTTATTTGCACCTTATTCTAATTGTAAGTAAAATATTATAAAATGTTTTAAATGAGTTATCTTATAGAATAAAATAATCTGGAAACGTTTGGAGAAATATTTTCTGAGTATCTCCAAGAAATACTCTCGTAGTTTGCCGATGTTAACCCCGTGCACCCCGTATTGTTTTGGCAGGCAGTGAAAGTCATTACGGCCGCTCGTGAACTCACTCGGACTGACATTTATGAGCGATCTCCGCGAATTTAATGTCTGGACTGGTTCGAAAGGATGCACGGACCGCGGCGGTACTCGATCGGACTAGTTCGAGCGGTATGAATGATCGCGGTCGCCCCATGCTCGTGCCTAGTCGCGCCATAGCTCACGCTTTACAACGCAGAAATGATTTGTGAACCCGGACAGATGGTTGTCCGTTGGCGAAAACTCTCCGTTTCGCCTCGCTCTACGCGCCGCGTGCCTGCAATGCTGCGGCATTAATTGAAACATGCACGTGCGACCGGATGTGGGAACTCGATTTTCTCGTTTCCTGCACGCCTCTTATTTCAGCTTCATCTCTTCTCTCTGGAACTTTTATCTATTTTTAATATTCAAAATATTATACGTATATCTCGATAATTATATGATTATTATTACTATATGTATAATTATTTAACGCATTTTAAATGTGTCTCCAAATGTTTGAATTTTGGAATTGACTTTGAAAGTGAGAATTATTAAAGGAAAATTATATTTTGTAGATTATGAAAATTATAAATATACATTGGTTTATAAAATTTTTTTCTGATTTTGATGACAGTATCAACAATGTTGTTTATTTGTACTAAATTTTTAGAATAAATCAATTGTGAATTGTTCTCTCTCTCTCTCTCTCTCTCTCTCTCTGTCGCTGTCATGAGACTTTTCTTTCTTCTTTACAATATCAAAAATTAGAAAGAAAGGTTATTGAGACTTGAAAGCATTGCGTTACAGGCATCTCTTTTACAAGCATCGCATCCGATAGCTAGTTCCCTGTCGGAAACTCTGGATTGGCGCTCTGCTTTTAATCAACTTCCACCCCGAACGTCGATGAACAACGGGACAACCGGGGTTAAAAAGCGACGAGTCTTATCGAGAATCGACGCGATCGAACCGAGGATAATTCACGCGGGCGCACAAAACCCGGCGATATTCGAGCGTGGCATAGGTGAGCGTAATTATACCCTTTGAAATCGCGTACAATGGAGCAGGGGCGGTCATTGAAAGTCGAGTACCTGTGCTTCTTGTGCATCTCTTGCGCACCAGCACGACCGTTGTGCATAAGGTATTGTACGACGACGAGGAGGCAAGAGAGAAGAGTACGAAAAGTGTGAGGAGTGTTCTGTTTAACGCGTAATTAATTGGTGCGAGATATCACAATCGAGATATCGCAACCAAAATATCGCAATCGAGACGTCGAATTTTTAACTCAATTTATCAAAAATTCAAATTCAAAAGAGCCGTCATCATATTAACCTCGGGATTTTAAAACAGATGACTTATTTTTAAACAAATTGTTAGTATCTTAAAAATATTTTTCATTTGTAATTTTTTTTCTCGAAAATCTCGCATTGTGTACAAAGACAATCTGCGAGAAGGAAGAAAAGAGTTTGAATTGATTCTGAACCATTCTGCAAAAGCCAATTGTCGCGATTAACGCACAAAACGTACTCTTAAACTGCCTTAAACTTCCGTTAGCCGGTAAAGAAGAAAGGAACAAAATAGACAGATCAGTATCGATAGTGGGTTATTATTCCTCTTCTCTCTCCCTTCACCCTCTCAAGTCGTCAAGTCAAAGTGGACCAACGACGGCCATTGCGTCGGACAAGTATATGCTCGCCATTGTGACGCGCGAATAGCGCCATTGTGGCATCATTTAAATGCGCGAGGCCGCCGAATACGTTAATGACTTTTATACACACAACGCGACTGGTCGGTCCTGTGAAGTCGAGCGTGTTGTGTGTTATTTTATTATCGCCCCGTGAGAGAGTTATATATATAGGGGAGGAAAATCGAGACGGAGTGCCCAGCCAACAACAACAGGAATAGAAATCGAGAATCGCTTTATGCACTCTCTCGAGCATTGCGAGAGTAGCCGAGGTCCTTCTCCGTTGCCGAGTACTTTGTATTGTTTCGATCTTAATAACATTCTTAACGATACGCTCTATGCCTTTCATCTCGATGAAGTATAAGTGGGAAGATATATGCTCTGCAATATTGAATTTTGCGAATATGTATGTATAAAAATTACAAAGTGCTCCGAGAGATTTGAATTTCAATGATCTTGAAGCTTTCAAGGTTAAGTGTACTATTTAAGACTGAAATGTTTTAAACTTCTAAACTGAAAGACTAACATTAATGAAAAAAATATGTCATTGACATTCATTGCAATTTCAAAATTCTGATGAATGTAGACGCTATATACTTCTTAATTTATTAAATTTTACTTAATTTTCTTAATACGGTCAAGATTTCCTACTCGAAAAAACAAACAAATTTAACAAATGTGTTTTTACATAAATCACTCGTATGAGACATCGTCTGTATAAGATAGACAATATAATTTCCAAAATGAAGAAGTTTTATAAATTTTACATTTTCAGTATATCCAAATATCGAAATTAATTTATGTATTATTTGATTGCTGGAACCTGCGAAGTTCTGTAACAAACCGGCAATTACAGTACGCGCTCTTCACATCCGCGCAGTCCGTGGTGGACCAAAGGAGCGGATATATGAAGGTATAAGAAGATTGCTCGTAAATAACGAGGTGTTTATATGAAATTGCGTTTCTTGGAAGGCTTCCCCCTTTCTCTTTCGAGTTTCTCCCGAAATTTACGAGCACCTCGAACGGCACCGCGGTTTTGGCCGCGTGGGGACCAGAGCGACCAAGTGTACGGCGACGAGGACGACTGTCCGTCATATTAGCATTCCT
>NW_017304269.1:1241365-1246709 GCF_001594115.1 Trachymyrmex septentrionalis | reverse complement strand
CCCCCCCCCCCCCCCCCCAGTCGGTCTTACATTATCCATCCACCATTAACCGGACGACCGGCACAAAGCTATTGTCGGCTCCGACGAATGGACTTGAGTCAACTGGGAACGACACGTGATTCATGGTACTACTACACGCGCGCGCGACTGCATTAGAGGGACTCTTTAAAGAGGAGCTTGTGCGTCTCCAAGTGCACTGTGCGATTGCACGTGCATGCACCGCAAAGTGCGTGTGTCACACAGAGACGCTGGACCGCTTCTCGTTTCGAGTTGCTCTAAAATCCGGTGACTCGAATATTCAAAGTCACATTTGAACTTTCAAAAACCTAATTGTTTAAACTTTCAAAATTTCAAATCTAATCTATTCAATTATAATTAAGGAATTAGACCGATGAAGATAAATTAATCAATTAGGAGAAATAAATCCTATTTCCGTTCAAAGCGGAAATTATGATCTTATTTGTCGTTTATAAGTTTATTTTGAATAAGTATTAAATAATGTCATGACGACGTCCTACGATATCGTTATGGCTTTATTATAACTCTGAGTTCTACCTGGGTAGATACTAAAGGAATAAAATATCTTGATTCATATCTCAAATATATCTAGGTTCAGGTATCTTTATTTGTTAAAATAAAATTTCAGAATAAATAGGCGTTTATGATTTCATATATCCGTACATAATATTTACGTATTGTATTATATATATGTATCATATGTATGTACGTTAATATTCTATACAAGTAAGTTTAACAATAAAATAAAATAGAGAAACATTTATGAAGCTATTAAATAATTTTATTTAAATAATTTATTTAATATTTACGCATTGTGTTTAAAAAGCATAAAAATTATCATCGGATAAATTATTTCGTTGTGGCATTAGAATTTGCTATCAATAATAAATACAATAAATGCATATTCAACAGGTGTCTTTTTCTTGGAACCTTTTTTTCTTAAATAATTTTTAAATTTACATTTTTTCAATCAGAAGTAGAAAAAAATTTCAAATTTTTAGTTGTAAGCACCAAAAACTTTAAGAATCCTCTCTCTCTCTCTCTCTCTCTCTCTCTCTCTCTCTCAAGCAAAGATAATATAAATCATATAAAAATCATACTTAGTGCTGCAACATGTCCTTCAGATCACATAGCCCTCAGATTATCATGACGGATCTGATTGCTGTTGCACGGCCATGAATCATGAAATTATCGAGACTCGTTGCATGGTGGACGCGATAAAATGTAAATCAAACGATCTGCATCCCGGCCGCGCCTAAGTCGCGGAGACCAACAATAAGATTATCTACAAGCTACATACGCGGCCTGAGAATAATAGGTCCATCCAATTTCATCCCGTGCATCTCGTGCTGGTGGTTGACCACATTGTTTGGCATCATCATTGGAAGTATTCAGTACTACGGACTGCTTACTAAGCAAAAATTGGCAAAAAAGGAATTAACATGTTTATTTATTATAATATTTGTAAGGTAAACAAATTTATCTTACAAATTTATAATAGATAAGTTATTCTATTATACTTTACGAATATTATAATAAATAAATATACTAAGACCACAGCAAAGACGTGACTGCGTCTGTTCTCGTTTCCTTTTTTTCTATTTTCTTAGCAATGAATTTTACAAAAGAAATTTTTTAGAAAGAAATCGATTATTTTAAAATTCTAGAAAAATTTGACAATATCAACAAAATAATAACAATTTTAATAAGATTAATGGAAAGAATGTCACGATAAACGAAACGCAAAGTCACCAATGGATACGTCTTTATTATGGTCTTATGTATGCTTTGTATCTGTTAGTCACTTATTAATGGTATAATATTGATGGATAGTTTCTCTTGTAAAGAAAACTATCTCATCTATCACTAAACTGTACTAAAATTTTCTCTCTCGTTTTCACCAAATTCAAAATATCTATTTTATTTTAACTCTAAGTGTACACGTAGTGAGCATTTTTTTTTTTAAATTGAAAGATTTCTGGAAAGAATGTGCCAATTGAAAGATTTCTAACACTAATCTGTGAATTTTAAAATTACTTGAACCTAGCAAGTGATTTGACATAAATTAAATTGGAAGTAACGCTGAAGGCGTATCATAATGCTTTTCAAATTATTTCGTTCTTATTGTTTATTAAATGTTAAAAAGGATAAATAATATTCGATAGAGGACAATAATATTTTCAAATAAGAAATTGGAAGCTTGATTCGTTATATTTATTAGAACCTGTTAAAATAGAGTGATAGATGTCGTAAAAATTTTAGGGAAAATAAAAAAAAACAATTTTAAATAATTTTAATATCTAATTTAATTATTATTCGAGCAATGTTTTTCATGATTGACAAATCTTGTTCTAATAATAAGATGCAGTTTCGGGGAAAAAGAATAGTTATATCATTCTCTTATGAGATTTACAAATAAGTCACTTCCTTTTACTATTTTGGGAAACAGAAAATTTTGATTGATTTGTTTATTCCTAGTGAGAAATGTATTTTGGATATCTTATTACTAGTAGTTCATAGTTGAATATTTTCTTACCCAAAATTCCTGATGTTACATATACGAATTAGAAAATCCTAGAATTAAATTTGGATCGCTGGCATATCGAGTTTCGACGGATTTTGGCGTTCGAGGCAAAAGAAAAAAATGCCCCTCCTTAAACAGAAAATATTGTTATACAGCATAATGTAAAATGTAATAAAAATATAACGCTGATTAGTGATATTTAATATATTTTAATGTTAATTTGGTAGGAATATACATAACAAATATACAGATTATGTACATGTACAACGAATGAAATATATTTATTAAAAATCACAATGTTTGTGAGATTTATGTGAATATTTTGCTTGATGAAAATAGCTTGTGCTTGTGAAATTCCACACCTAAAAATTGTGAATAGAGAGCGGATAGGGTTTGTCGAGGTCATCGTCACATAATTACTTGGAACGATTGAAATAGTCTGCTTTTGATTAGATAAAGTAGAACACGTTTTAAAGTAGAGTTTAATGTCTAAAAACCTCTGCCTCTCTATTTGCTTTAATTACAACCTATAATAATATTACGAATTTATTCAGCTTTAAAATTTTTAAAACTTTCCATATATTTAGATAGATTGGCAAGTGAATAGAATTTAGATACAAATTTACAAATTGTGGCGAATCTATAAATGCTATACAAGCGTTTGTTTAGTTTAATAAATTGTTAAAATAAAGACATAAAAATAAAGAGTAAAATTTTGATGCTTTTTTCAATTTGAAAAAGGGGGCTTCACATGCGAGATTTCACAGCTAGCAATATGGGCCTCGCGATGCAATCCTGATGACGTTGGCAGGAAGTGACGGAGCGAATTATTTCGGGAAACAAAATATGCCGGGTACGGCGTTCCGAAGAAAAACAGGGCGCTTCTCGTCGATTTTTAATTTACGCATTGTGAACCACGTTTGTCCATCACAAAGGCGTTCTCACGAAGCGGTTGGTGAGTTAGCAGATATAACAAAAACATTGAACCACGCTGCGCTTCTTTCTTCCTTTCTTTCTTCTCATCAGTCGTTTTTCTCTCTTCTCGAAAGTTGAAAGTCTCAGTCAAGGCATCGGCGTCGCGACGGCAACGGTAGCACACCTTTTGTGTCGCTAAAAGAAAGATTGGCTATACCGCACGAGGCCTTTACGATATCAAATCTTCAATTTATTAGTTGCTGTCATTTTAGAAAATTATTAAATATTTCGAATCGCCAAGCGCGTCTTTTTCGGCGTGATGGATTAGAAACATATTTTTTTTTTAATTCGCCTTTTCTTCATTGCTATTATTGTGTCATTACACAATTGTTTCAAAAATTTCATTTAAATTTTTTAATAAACAACATTAAAGAAATTACTCAAAATTTATGAATGATAATAATATATTCATTTTATTCATGTATTTATATATATATATTTATTCATTTACTTCATTTATACATTGTATCTATTTCAATTTATATAATTTTTTTTAACTTTAATGTTGCCTTATTTCAATTCTATCTTTATTATCTTTGATATAACGTACACAGTTTTTTTTATATGTATATATATATGTGTGTGTACACACATATAAAATGTATATACCTTTCATTCATTTGAACAGTTATATGTATTTTAATGATTTTATCATTATTGATGAAGACTATAATATATAGTTGAAATGTTCGAAATTATTCACAAAATTGTTTCTAAACAGATAAACATTATTTTATTTGAAAGCTCTTATTATATGGCTCGTTATTAGCCGTTAATTTTTCCTAATTATTACATTTACGTAGTTTAAATTAAATGAGGCGGTGACTTGTCTTATTATACACTGCGTTATTAAAATCAAATGGCTAGCTATAAGACCGTTTAAAAACAACTCGGTACCTTATTGAATCCAATTTATTTAAACGTGTTGATTTTTTTATAAGTGCGTGATCGTCGCTCGCCCCGATATGTACAATCTCGAGTTTTTGAAGCATTGAGTGTTTATTCACTTGAATTCTAGCGTCTTTGGATGAAGAGTTTTAAATCTGGGGAGTTTGAAAAGCATCTCCCTTGGACTTGCTTAGAAATGCAACGAATCGTCAAGCGAACGAGCGCAGTGATCGACTCGCCACGGGTGGGCCCAATGGCTCGAAATGAGAAAAGAGCATCACACGTGTGGACTGCGTAAGAAAAAGCGAGAGGGCTCGATGAGTCAAATGGAGAAGGAGAGAAAAAGAGGAAAGGAGCAGCAAAAAGAGCAGTAACGATAGCAGCGAGCATTACTCGCTTCAACGCCCACGGATTGTTCCAGTATCATGCGCCTTGGCAGGTGAGCCAAACGGCACGTCGTTCCACCTTACAGCGACTCGATTTGACTTGTAATTGAATTCTTCGTTTCGGATGAAAATTACTCTAAGCGACGTATCAGAAAGAAACTGTGCTTCGTCTGTGAAGTGAAAGACGGAAAAACCTCGATGAAATTACAATTAGCTAATTTAGTAATCGTTGCGACCAAAACAAAAACACAAAAACAAAATTGAAATTGAAATTCTCTTTTTATAATTCAATTTTTCAGGAAGCTGTTATCAAATTTTTTAATTTACAGTTCCTCTAAAATTGTTTAGAATTTTTTAATTTGTAGTTTTTCTTAAAAAATTGGTCAACGTTACATCATGTAAAAAAAAAACTATGTTAATAGAAATATTAAGTTGAGAAAAAAATTTTTGGTATTTGTTTTTTAAGTTTATAGTAATTTTGATCATTTTTATGACAATAACTATAATTTTATAGTCATTTTCGGTTGACAATTATATTTGTTGATAAAACTAT
>NW_017304269.1:1233213-1241265 GCF_001594115.1 Trachymyrmex septentrionalis | reverse complement strand
TATATAATAATCACATATTATATAATTATCAAATATAAAAAGTTTTTTCTAGTTTTTTCGGTTTCTTCAGATGATAACGTTATACAATTTTAGAGAAATTACTAAATCAAGAGATTCTAAACAATTATGGAAAAAGATAATAATTGTTCGGAAAATTGAATTATAAAAAAGAAATTCTACTTCTCTAAACTTGAGATTTTGCCGTAGATGGTACGGTATGTCTGTATTCGTCTTTTTGGGGAGTCCGCGCGTCTTATTAATTGTGCGATTTCGACGAACGTGCTTGCGAATGATATGTATAATTATTACGTCAATCACGGCACGGCGGAGCGGCTATTTTCGCGGTCCAATCTGAATTCACTCTTCAGTATGGCGAACGGCGAGGCCGTTTCTCGACGTTCTTTATTTTTCCACGGCTTATTAGCCGGGTCACGGGGTTATATCCATCAAACGCCATCAGCTCCTATTGTTTCGCTTCACCTGCGAAGCTTCGACGACTTACAAGACCCCTTTCGGCCGTTTATGCATACGCTTAAGTACAGGCCGTCGAGAAAGTTTTTTATGCGTACTTTACACGCAGCGTTTTTATCGCTCGTACAATGACTCCATGAGCGTAGAATTCTGAAGGAGGATAACTAATACTTAAATAAATTTTAATATTAAATTAGCTGATTGATTTCTAAGTTTTTAAATTCCGGATGCTATAAGTGAATTACGCAAAACATTAAAAATGTTTTCTAACACCTTTTAGAATTTTAAAATCGTGATTCTTAAAATGTACGAACGTAATAATATTCTTATCTTTATTTCTAGAGATATTACATCGCTGAAACTTTTCGAACTACGATGCTTTGAAAGAATCCTGACGTTATAAAACTTGAAAATCTTAATATTTAAGAATCTTGATGAAAAAAAAAAAAAGAGAAACTTTATGGAGGATTCAAGTCTCTGTAACTTTCCTGAAATTTCCACTTCCTCCGTTTAATTTGTACCTGGAGTCTCTCTCACACAGATCAATTTCATTTTTTCCAATTGTTCGCGACGAATCTCCCGATCGTCAAGAAATCGCATCCCGTAATGGCGTCGCCCGTCTCTCGCCAAGTTGTAACGCTCGGTTTTCAACGATGGGCGCGATATACGCATCCCAATCTCGTGGTCTCCGCGTCCGCGTCGTCCGATTTTATCGACCTCGTTCGAGATGCCGTGACTGTCGGCCGTATTTCACAATGCGTCACTGTGCGCAACACGGAGCGCGTGCATCGATCCGCTCTTTCTCCCTCTCGAAGAGCGGGAGAGTCGCCGCGGCTTCGTACCGGCACCGCGAGCATTCAATCTCCGAATCACAATAACGCCGTCGTTGATGTATGGCAGAACGCGTAGCATTAACATAGGATCCAAATATGTAATCCCAGACATCGCCGGCGGCCATCTGATATGTTCATTATATATTATACCCCGTTACGGAACAAGAGTGGGTGCCATCGCTCCCGTGCCCCCGCTACCCCCCACCCCCTTGCAGTCCCCCGTACAGCTCGTAACGTCGCGAACTGTGCGATGCGTCTACCAGTTAGATGCACTTCCGGTATCCGCACGAACCTCATTTACAGCCGGCGACACTCCGGACAAAGAGGAAAATTAATTATCGCTACTGCTCCACGACGTTGCTCTCGCAATCGCGAAACCGTCCACCTGCCTGGAAGAGAGTTGAATCGTGATAGCGCTTCGGTCCATTGCGAGGGCTTCAAGAAGGAAAATTTATAAAACGTTACTGGTGGCGCAGGATGCACAGTGTTGTTCATTAATTTTTTTAACATACAGCTTTGGCCAAAAATATTATAGATAAAATACTATATCTTTTTATTTACTTGGAATTCTTTTATTGTTATCTATAATATTGTTGTCAGCATTATTTATAAGTTTAGTGAATTTATAAAAATTTACAGTAAGCGCCGTAAATCAATTTTTGAGCTGAAACTTTAAATAATAAAATGATTAATAAGTCCCAATATTTTTGGCCAAGTTTGTGTGTAAAAAACAGCAGTTTGGAAAGTATAAATCGAGCTCTTTCTAATTTTTATCTAAAATACTTTCCTTATTTAGAAGAAAAGTGTATATGCATATATACGGAAAGAACGATTTTATTGAAATGTCTAAACATTTAGGTAGATCCGAAAGTAATTTTGTTGGCGCATTAAAATAATTACATAGGTTTCTCTCAAGCATGAGATGAGCAATACTGCAACGAATTTTGACATTCTAGCAATCAGTTTGAGTGCTCCATATAATTATTTTGATAACCTAACAAAATTATTTTTAAAACTGTATGTGTTGCTGAATTTTTAGATATACATATTAAAAAAAATATATACAGACATCGTTCTTTTCGTGTATGTAAATATACAGACACACTAATACATATTTGTATGTACAATAATCGAAATATTATAAAAAGACAGATTAAATATTTAATGTAATATTTATGATAAATATAAATAAATATTTTTGTTAAATATTTTTTATTTGAATTATAATGTCTTATTAAGTATTTCTCTAGCATTTACTACAAGGTTTACAATAAATATATTTCATAATGTTTATGATCTATGTAATTTAAGACTACAAAAATATTTACAAAATATTAAAAATAAGCTTTATAAATATTTATAAATATTTTGTAAATATTTTATATATATAAATATTGTATACTGTCTGGGTTATTCTATCAAAAGTGAAACTTTATGAATATTTGATATTATTAGAGTAAGTATTGTTGGAGCAAGAAAAAATGATCTTTAAGCGAAATTAATTTATATATGTATCGCATTGGCACAAAATCGATCGCGATGTATCGATTCGCCTTCTTATCGAGTTTCTTTCATCGGAATGCGCGAGTCAGTAACACGTAATCTCTCAATCGCAGACCTTCGATGTGACAGCAATCGGTATGACAAAAAGTCGAAGAGATAAAGAATGCTGTTAAAATGCTTAAATGATCGGCGCGGCGGTATAAACAGGTACACTATAAAAGTCTAGAAGCATTTGCTTGCAGGAGGATGCTACTTGTATTATATATGTATAATGGCAAGGTTAGGTTATCGGTTTGCGGTCAAACCGAATACTCCAAATAAAGTCAAAACAAAACGTAAAAAAGTCCGTCACAATAAACATACTGATACAATAAATATACTAAATTAGATACTTTCATAACTATACAAAGAGAAAAGTGCTGTATTTTTAAGGATGTAATTTGTTTATTGTTGCAATGTATATACTTATATATATTATTATTATTTTTAAATTAATATCTTTTAATATATCTAATTATTTATTTATTTTATTTTTAATTAATTAAATAATTAATCAATCAATCAATTAATTATTTAATTAATTAATTGATTAATTAATTGATTTGGATTTTATATACTTTCACGAATTTAATTACTCTCATGAAATTAATTACTGATTAATTAATTAATTAATTAATTAATCAGTAATTAATTTATTATATTATAAAATTCTAAATAGTACAGAAAATAGGAAACTTCTAAAAATAAAAAATTATAACAAAAAAAAATTTATAAAATATTTTTAATTTATTAAAATATAAATTTTTTAGTTTTTAATTAAAAAATTAACCTGAGCAGTTAAGATTTTACAGTCTACTTTATCAATTATGTAATTAATACTTTTTACCAATTTCATAAAATAAAATCTGATGAAAGAAATCTGATATATTTTCAGAATTCTATTAACTACAATAAGAGAATAATGTTTGATATGAATAACCATAATTTTATTAATATGTAAGTTATCAAAACTTTGTTATGTTTTAATTTATAAATTATGTTATTCTAATTGTTAAATTTTTGTATTATTAAGAATTATTATTTACAATATATTTTATTATTTAGAATTGGCGGAGAAAACTTGTTGTATCGAAAAACATTTGCCGAAGTTTTTTAACTATGCGTCTCTTAAAATTTTAGATTTTTTTTAAATTTTTCTGGAACGGTGTTTTCGAGCGAAATCTAATTTTGCTCTTTCATCAAGTATGGCGACGTTTTTCTTAACTCCGTGATCTGTGACAGAATCTCTCACATTTCCTCGAGGCGTGACACGGCAGACGTTGTGTCGCGCGGAAATTATGGACCCGTTATCGGTGGGGCACCGCCGGGAAACACCCCGTACACACCACTCCCACCTTTTTTCAACGCCTTCTCTTCGTTTGCCGTCAGTTCCAGGGTAATTATTCCTCTGCTCGTGCAAGAAAACACATGTCCCCTTTCGCCCTTCCGCCACTCTGTTCGGCGCGGACCGCGCCGTCGATATAATAAATCCAGACCCTCGTTGTAACGCAATTTCGTCCCATTGTGCCCCGCGGTGGCCCGGTTATGAAACTCAATTCTCATTGTTCACCCCGTTTCCGATGCGTCCCTCTTGCCCTTATCCCGTTTCCTACGGGGGTAAACCGTGAGGTAATCGCGGGGCAGGAGAGGCGACGAAACCAGTTCGCGAATGTTTCTGGGAGGAGTTGCGTGTTTTCAGTCGTGGGCCTCTCTCTCCTTGTCGCACCTTTTACGCTCCCTTTTTTCTCAGGGTAGCCTCGGACAACGCGAGGTAACGCGACGTCGGATCCCTAACATGAATATTCCAGGGAGGGTGTGGGGCGCGGGGAGGGGAGGGGGGAAAGGGCTATGAATGTCATCCGCAAGCGTTAATCGATGTGATACAAAGGCCATTAGACGCTACCGTGGACGGAGGCGCACGCCCATGTCGTTTCCCGTCGCCATTGTGGAGGGCGCACAATTAGAGGAGACTTGACACTCTGCGTGCGCCTGCTGTGATTGCCGTCTATTGTAGCGGGACCGCGGATCCTGACGATGACAATTGCCAAAGCGACCCTTCGATTTCGTCGATATGGAAAGACGTTCTCTCGTACGATGATATAAACAACGCGCATGATACGGCAATAGCTGAGAATAAGGAGAAAAAGAAATGCTAAAAAGTTGCCTTTTGATACAACACAGTGATACAATACAGCGTGTAATATTACAGTTATCTTGGCTAACGGTGCAACTAAACAATATCATTACATGTAACATTGTGTTTATCTGAGTTAATCTTGGTGATCTTCCTTGAAATATGTTATTAGTCACAGTTATGTGATTTTCAAAAGATTTTAGGATGATATACAATATATTTCTTTGACCACAAAATTCATCAATTTTCAGCTTTTCGTTCTGGCTTTCTATACCTTAAAAGAATGTTTTCATTTTCTATCTTACCATTAAAAAATTTGGAAATTTCTATTCTTTCGATTTTGACATTATTTCAACAAAAGAAAATATGTTTTGTTGATTTTTAGAATGTTCTAAAATATGTGTAAGAAGTGATCTCGTATCGGAAACACCGGCATGCATATATCAATCATTCAGAAGCTGACAAACTATTTTTAAAATGTTCCGAGTCATGCAAATATTTTTAGGTACTAGATAAAAAAAAATAAGACGGACTTATTCGAGTAATTGATAGTAATATATTACTTCAGGCCGCGCGATTTTAGTGTACAAACCGCTCCTGTTCTGTCACTTTTTATATTCTTATTAAAACTACAAATATTTTTAAATATATATATTTTGAGAGAATATAAATTTAAAAAATTGTAAAACAATTATTTTTTGTGCGATCCTCCTTTAAGAAATTTAAATCAAAATTTCTGAAAACTGAAGGATGATGGAATTTTTTGATAAGCATATCTTTTTTCGTTGTCAAAATTCCTATAAAAAAAACTCTATTGGAACATTTATTGCTTGTTGAAAAAATTGATCGAAATTTGTGGCATTGTAACGTGCAGTTATTTGCGCATTCATTTCTTCGATTAGTTAAAGAAAAAAACTTTTTCACAGTTAAAGCCTTCTTCTTCGTACGCATGTATTATACTGTTACATTTATAATGCCAAATTATGCCTAATTTCAGTTATTTTTAATCATTTTTATTTCTATAGGTTGCCACCCCTACTCAAATATATCGTTAATGTAACTAAACAATTCAAATTAAAAAATTGTATTAAATTTTATTTAAATTTAGTTTATTATTTACTAAGTGCATATATTAATATAGACGTTTACTTTGAAACTATCCACAGAAATTGATTGATTTACTTTTTAACGTACAAGGAAGTTAAAAATAACAAAAGATTATTTTTTAATTTAAGGGATTAGGTTATTATTGTTTCTTTGATAATAATTATAGTATATGTCTAATTAATATGTGATGATTAGTTTTGAGATCTTGTAAAGATCGGCAGATTGCACAATATAAATTAGTCGCACGGTCGAGTAACAAACCCAAGGTCAGACCCACCTACTTCCCAAGCGGAACTATCGTGCATTCGAAGTACAATGGTCGACCGTTTGTGGACACTATTACGAATAATGGTGTACCGTTACGAGTAAATGTCACATGATTACGTGGGAAAATGAAGAGTTTCATTCAATTGTTAGAATGCAATATTTCTAAAGGATTCGGAACTTAAAGGTTGAAAGAGTAAGAACATTTTTTGATAAGTGCAATTAGACGCAACACTCTTCAAGTCTAATAATAATAATAATAATTGTATATATATATATATATTGAGTGTAACAGTTGATAATATTAGATATTAATTTTACATAAATTAATATAGAAAATAGTGATTATGCTAGAATTAACAATAAGGAGTATCAAAGTACGCAACAGATGAGACTGCAGCTAAAATAGCTGATGTAATACTTAGAAAACTGATTCGTCCATTTTTTTAAATCATAATTTCAATTAATTCAACCAAACATTTTTCTTAATGTATGAATGATAGTATGATGAGAAAATATACATGAGAATATATATCAGACGTGATTGTAATATTAAAGTTATAATACTATAGCAAAACAATGCACTAACTGAAAAATGAACAATATATTTGTAATTATTATGATATTTATCACACAATAATAGCAATAAAATGCAAATGAAAAAGAAGAAGTTACACGTTTTGCATTAAAATATAAATAATAAAAATATATAATTTTGATGTAATTTTTATTGCAAAAGAAATTTTTCATTTCAAGTTTCGCAGGGAATTATTATAATTATACTTTTACTTACCTTTTTGTCATCGTGAGTAATACATAATTATATGACAGTAATGTAAGTTAGTTTAATCTCCATTTAGAGATATATTCCAGAATAATTAATAATTTGAAAAACACTTTGGCTTTTAATGAAATTAGAAATAAAATTTTAAGTGACGTTTACAGATTTCTGGAAAGTCAATATTCGAAATTTTGAAAGCTGTCGAGATTCGAAGCGCCGCAGATCACGGGAATGTATGAATAAAAGAGCCAGCGATGCGAGATGCCAGCCGGGCTCAATTCTAACTCTCGAATTCTATGTTACGTAAAAACTCGCGCGCGATATGCTTCCCGGCCATTTCACTTCGAAAATGCAGGAATATCATAGAGAGGACCCCGGCGCGAATGGCTAGGGAGTTGACTCCGCAGTCAACAGTTAACGATTTTCAATGGCGATTGGATGTCAGCATCACTCTCCGATTGGCGGAGAGTGATGCTGACATCCGGACAAACGGACAATGGGAAAGCGCTAAATGCTCACGGCGCGCGTTCAATCCCGTGAATACGCGCGGCGTCTATTGAGGGTTCCACCCTGCTATTACAGTCAATGACGGAACATACGAAACACTATTCAGTCGCTGCGTTTGTTCCTTGCACACATCGTGTAAGTATAGTGTAACCCGGCTGGATGGTTAATGGCGCGGATGCGAGTGACGCCTGTTTGCAAACCTTCCGCCAAACCGATTCGAGTGCAGGAATTCGGATTCGGACAAGGAACTTGTCAAAATTAACAGCTTCTTCGCTACGACAATGACGTGGTAATCTACTCATTTTCTTCCTCCTTTCTCAAGAAAATTTTTATCTGAAAGTTCCACAAAATTTCGCATTTCAAATCTTAAAGTACATAAGGTAGGTATTCACACGGACCGTCTTGAGTAACGA
>NW_017304269.1:1231911-1233113 GCF_001594115.1 Trachymyrmex septentrionalis | reverse complement strand
TTATCTGAAAGTTCCACAAAATTTCGCATTTCAAATCTTAAAGTACATCAGGTAGGTATTCACACGGACCGTCTTGAGTAACGTCTTAAATACGGCCTGATTGTTTTGCGACATCTTAAAATTGTATTTAAGATAGTATTTAAAACAGACTAAATATAAGATTCGACTATGAATATCATCTTGAGTGCTCCTCCTCTGATTCCTCTGTTTTGAAAAACGGAATTTTTGTGGGAATTCTCAGTTGCACGTAATTCGAGTAAGGACTGGAATCAACGCGGCGTGAAATTCAATTATGTCATTCATCGGTCCTAGCGGCTTTTTTGCCCCCTTCCTCCCTCTTTTCTTTGGCACGACCCCAGAAAACCCTCGGTGATATCCATCCGCTGTAGGATGATCCGCAGATGCGCGGCACACGAACTCGCCTACGGCCAGGTTACGTATCGCTTTCCGGGATGTCACCGCGATCACTGTCTCCTTGAATTAGGTCGAGATTCCCGTCCCCATCCTCTCGATCGTTGCTTCCTCCACTTGCGGTTTTCTGCAACGAGGACGTCAACCGATACGAGAACGCTGATCCTCGTACGCGTCGCTGCGCCTCGCATCAAAGGAGAACCGTCGGCAGAGCTTTTCTAAGCTTCTCTGATCTCTCAAGAGCTCCTCGACAATCGCGTCGTTTAATTGGCCGATTTCACGGATTATTTAATCATACGCGCACCGCACCGCATCGCGGTAGGATGGGATGGGTTCGTTCTGAGAAGTATCAGAGGAAGAGTTGAGACTACCCCGGATCTCCATGGTCGTAGGAAGTCTGTGCTTGACGTTCCGAGACACTAAGGTCTTTAGATTTTTGAATCTTTGGATTTTTTATCTATATCATCGAGGAAAAATTGTAAAAATGTTAAGTATTCAAATTTTAAAAAGTTATATAATTTTAGATTAAAACTCTAGAAAAAACATTTTTAAATTACTGAAAGTATAGAACTTTAAAAAAGTAAATTACTTTAAAGCGATATTTAAGAATAAGTATTAATATATATATAAATAGTTCAGAAATTGAACACTTTTTTCAAGGCGAATTTTTGTGCGCTTTGAAGAAAATTATTTAAATTTTAAGGTAACTCGAAATTATAATTTTGCATTTTAGATTTTTGTAATTTTATACTTTGGAATTATGTGTGTGTGTGTGTGTGTGTGTGTGTGTG
>NW_017304269.1:1229952-1231818 GCF_001594115.1 Trachymyrmex septentrionalis | reverse complement strand
ATTTAAAAATAAATATGTACCTTTATATACATATATAAAGTTACATATTTATTTTTAAATGGTTTATGTTAAATCCGACATATTTTTTCTAACAATGTACAATATTAAAAATATTTAATGTTGTCAATGCAAATGAAGTTACAAGCAACTTAAATTTAATGTTCACATGCAAATCTACATAGAGTTTAATAAAAAATGTACTAAACTTTTTAAAATTTTGTGAAAATTACACTAAATATCAGGCGAGTTTAAAATTTAATTTTTGAGACGATGGTGATCGTCGAGTATTATCACACTACGGGTACATTCCGTTTTCACGCTCACACGCTGTAAGTATTAATTCATCCGTGTTGTGTCTACCAAATATTAAACAAGGACAAATGATGATTACAAGTGCTGTAAACACAAAATGGAACACACCCCACATCTCGATGGATCAGGTAGATGATCGATCTTTGTTCACAATCATTGCACGGATGGATTACGCGCGCAATCGGTTCACCTGAAAGGAAAAGGGATTGTGCCCCGCTAAAAACTTCGGTCGTTCGTAAAGCGTTCTGTTTCGCCTATACGTGTCAGACACGTCGTTCGTCCGCCTCTCCCTCTCACAACCATCCTGTATCCACACCCCTTCCTTTTTAATCTAGCTATTGTCATGTTAATGCGCAGTGTTAGTTTCATGGGAGGTGAAGAGAAAGGACACATTATATCGCGCGAAGAGGGTCACGTATGAATGTAATGCGTGAGAGTGTGCCAGTGTGTATCCGCGTATTTGTGACACGTGTGCGTGCGCCATTGAGAGCCGCAAGAACTGCTCTGATTTAAAGAAGGGGGAAGATTTGTTTTATGAGCACTTCAATTCCGCAGAAAGCAATAGTATCCTGTGAGCCTGTATTGCTACAAAGATTTCCGCACTGCTTTCTCTTTCTAAAAGACTTGTGAAATCAAGAGAAAATGGTAATATTTGTAGTTTTTCAAATATAAAAAATTGTCTATTTTATTTTAATTTATGACAATAGCGAGAAAAAAATTTAAGGTTTCCTATAATATAACGCATTTCTGTTACCTTTTCTTACTTCTTAAAGTTTAAAGACTTTATGACTGACATTTTTTTCTAACACTGCACAAAAACTCAAGTCATACTACATATTTTTTCTCCGAAAAAAAAAAATGATTTGTAGCACATTAGTTCTGAGAAAACAATGTGGTCACCAAATGAAGAAAGAGATTTTTCAGAAATTGGTATTTTTTCAGCTTGTCTCTCCCGTTTTATTTACCTATTTTATTTAATATGCATGTCTAAGTTGTCTTTGATGTCTGACTCTCCTTTCTGATACTTTAGTTATTAGTAATTCTAAGTTCCTTATCGTAGGTTCCTTTTGTGATGCAGATTTCTTATTCTAGTCACTTGACGCGTTTTTATTTTATCTTCTACATATTTGAAATAATTTACTACATATTATAATAAAAAATTGCTTTTCAAATGTTTTAAAACACTATCACCCTTAGCCACATTTGACTGCATTCACCGTACGAGTATCACGATGTCCGCTCTCTGAGAATTAAAATACCTTTGTCTTGCCTTTTTTCCCTGAACACTTTTTCCAAGTTGGCACTCTATTGATAAAGATTAAACGAAAATATACACTAATCGAAATATTTGACTATCAACTTAAAAAACGAATTTATTAAATTTCTCAAAACCATGGGAGATACAAAGTGGTGCATTTGCATCCCCCCTGGAAATAAGTGGAGAATGGAAAACTGGAAAAAAAAGAAGTCGCGTAATGTGGAAAATATTTTTATCAATTAAACAGAAACTAAATATTAATTAACATTTGTAATACAATAAAACTTAGAAAAATT
>NW_017304269.1:1225866-1229852 GCF_001594115.1 Trachymyrmex septentrionalis | reverse complement strand
ATTTTTATCAATTAAACAGAAACTAAATATTAATTAACATTTGTAATAAAACTTAGAAAAATCAATGTTAGAACAAAAATTTGAGTCATCTTAGTTGCTGTCCAAATTTCTTTTGAATTTGAATTCTTCTGAGTGCACCCTCCTGCAAGTATTATAATTCTGCCGGACCATATCCAAAACTGTTACGAAATGTACTCTACTCTCTCTTATTGATAGAAATAAACAATAGATGAAGATAGCTTCAATAGAGATGAAAATGGATATTATAAATTAACTGACTCTTTATTTTTTTATGATTCTATATATTTTTATGATTCTAAAAATTAAAACTAAAAGAAGAAAAATGAAGTACGATTCACATCTAGTACTTCCTTCCTTCGTTCTTTTTTTAATCGAATACATATACTGTTAGATACCAAAAGCGCAATAGTAATCCAATTCTTCTTTCTCTTACGTTAGACCTCTGAGTTGTTACATCTCTCTTATACGCTTGTGATGTGTACGCTGATTGTTTAATTGTCGCAGACGATTGGGATCTACAGTTTTAATGTCGATTCCGAATGGCTAATTTTTCGAGAAATGTTTCTGTGAAGGATACTTCCGGGAGATTTCCTTTTTCGAGAGTAAATCCAAGAAATACAAACATATTTTGTTTTCTATTGAACCTGGAACATCTAGCGTAATAAATCAGTATGCTGTTATCAAATTATCACACCTTCGCTCATGTAAACAAATTTCTTGAGTTAAATAATATTTTCTTTATTTTCTTATATTTTAAGATAGTACACTCGCAAAATGAAAACAGTTCGATTTTTTTTTAATTGAATCTATAGATATATTGTATAGAATAGATATATTGAATAGAAGATTTTGACATGCTTGTGCAATTATAATAAGATTCCTTTCAATACTGAGATACAAGCATTTAAAATGCACTTTTTATACGTGTCGCCTATACAATTTATGATAATGTCACGTTTTTGTAAGAATTTAACTACAATGGAACAACATGAAATGAATATTATGAAAAAATACCATAATTTTTATCTTTTAGTTAGAAGAATAGAGTTCAAAGAATAGAGTGAAAGAATTCAATTTTCTAGTAAGAGAAGAAGAGAATGCAAGGGATGCAGTGATGTATTTGACTCCGACCATTTCAAAGAATCAGCTTCTTCAGCTCGCACGGAATGCAGGATTCGACTCCTAACCGAGGCAATATTTTTCGCAATAAATTTATTACAGTTTTTTGAAGATTTGGAAAATTTGGGGGGATTATTAATATTTCAGATTGATTGCGTTAAAAGTCCGACAATCATATCGATACGTAATTATCATTTCTGAAATTAATTCATTTAAATGAATATATAATATATAGTAGTTCAACATCTTAACATTCAGACCGGAGTGGCGTTTCGTATCTAAGTAATGTATTTAACATAAACGGTCTTGTTTCCAATCATATTGTCTCTTTCACTTTTACTCCACCCATTGATGCAGTTCGATTAGTAGAGAACGGCATCAATTCGAGCAAAAGTAAAGGGTTGATTCTCTGAGATGCCTGCGGAATCAAATGGGCATCACTGCTGACCATTCCTTCCATTCTCATATAGTCAGTGGGACTCTGACAATACCAACGTTAGGTTAAATTTATCTGTATTCATTTTCTTTCCGCGGACACACCGCACTTTGGACAGGAATAATCAAAAGTTTTCTCTTACTGGCGGATGTGGGAATATCGCGAATGAGCGTGCGATGTGACGTAACTTTTAGATGGTATTGTCACGAGTAAGTACTACCTTAAATTGTAAATTAATTTATTTCTATGGTTCGATTGTTTACTTTCAAAGCCCATATTAATGCACTTAGTAAACAATAAACTAAATTTGAATACCTTCTTGTTTAATTTAATTAAAACAATGGGATTTAATTCCATTGTTTTAAATGAATTTACAACATATTAAATAGGAGAAGTGATGACCTGTGGAAATAATTAAAAATAATTCAAATGGAATATAAATTTACATTTTATTAATTTAACAACGTATATACACATTTCTGGGACGGAAAAATTATTTTTGCGCGAAAGCAGCTAACTCTTTTTGCTCGTTACTACTTGGAATGGTATGGTCTAAGATTTTCCTAAGATATGAAGACGCGGAAGGATGCCTGGTGGGATTTTTATCCTCCGCACATCCGGGTTTTTGTGCTGCCAGCCACATGTAAGGCACTTAAATCGCTTCTTTGTCATGAAATCCAAACATATATATATATATATATATATACTTTTCTTTTGATATCCATTGTACTGAATGACCCACATGATTATGAACATTTTTCCACATCTTTTATTGTCCAGGATCGAGATCCACGTAAGCTGTGTACTTTTATCGCTAGATTGTTGGTCGTTTAGTCCGTACTACCTACGATTTCTTTTCTTTCCTTTTCCGGATTACGAGCTTTCCAGTTTAGTTTCTTAATGTCGGAACTTTGATGTATTATAATCGCAGGTATATATGTTATTGTATTCTATACTAATGTGTTAGCACAGTACTATTCTGTTGTATTTCGTATTTAAGATTCCTGACTTTTTGCTAAACGTAATGTGAACAATTCGTGTTAACAAATTAGTTTTTCTCGCCAGATTTATTTCGCTTTTAATATATATGTTCGATCGTACATTTAAATAAAAATATATTAGCAGCAATTATAAAAGCAATAATTGTATACGTTTTATATCTAAAATTTTTTAATGTAGATACCCACACGCACACGCACACACGCACACGCACACGCACACGCACACGCACACACACACACACACATATATATATGTATGTAGTTGAATAAAATATTTTATAATTAAAATAACGTTAAAATATTTATTCAACATAATTTACATTAATTCTACATAAAACTTATATAATTGTCACCTTTATAGTTTTTATATCGAAAAATCTCTTTTTTATTTATATATTAATAAACAACCACAAAATTTAACTGCTGTTAATTTTTGCTAAAAATAAGATACACGAATAAAATAAATTGAATTATATTAATGACCAGAGGTGCTTTTCTGTAAATCTGTCTACGTCTATCGACAGTTGTTGGTATCGTTACGTGTATTGCATGGATATTTTGTATGGTAAAAAAGTTGCGCAAAACATACCGACAAAACTATCAGTAGACGTATACAGAATAGCACCCCAGGATGATCGTGGAATTTTTTGTGATATAAAAAAATTTTGAGAGAAAATTTTATTCTTTTTTTCTTTTCTAAACTTGGAAATCCATTGTTTAGCACTATATCAAATGTAATTTGTAAAACAATCGATTATTCAAAATATTTCGTGCTTTTCTGTGTTTTTTTAAATCTACTTTCACCTGTGATTCATGTAAAGAGTGGTTCACGTGATTTTAAAAAGACTTCACTGCGCAAAAGGATTTTGAAATTGCTTTTTTCCTGGACTATCGATCGGTAACGGATTTAACAAGGTGTGTCAATGTGATGTACGATGCTGCCTCATGATGCAACGTTTGCTTCGCTGAATTCGCGCTGTTTGTTCCTATAATTTAGTAAATGCCTAATAGTTGCGTGTGCTGCGGCAACGGACAATGTCGCACAGTTTCACCCCTTGTTTATGTCGCACCGGTACTCGGCTTGTTATTCATGAACCTGACTCCAGGAGTCCGGCTTGTCGCCTGTGCTCAGCAGCATCAGCTTTAGGAATTCATGCACATCCTGCATCACGGATCGCGATGTTGTTGCGCAGTAACAGCATTGCGATCCGTGCAAGAAAGTATATCCCGCTCTGTTATTGTTATTATCAGCTGTGTGGTTATGCTACAAAAGTTAATTAATGATAATTATTAATTAATAATTTAATAATAATTAATTACATAATTTTATATTCTATCAAAAAATAGATGTAAAAAGTTAAACAATTATAAAATTCTGCAACGTACTCAAAGATTGCGACGTTTTGCAA
>NW_017304269.1:1207152-1225766 GCF_001594115.1 Trachymyrmex septentrionalis | reverse complement strand
ATTCTTGAAATGCCAACGTTTCGTGAACCTTGCAGTCCACTTCATCAGGGCGAAGAGCAGCCTGATACTGAGCTGTTCCTCTGGGCCGTTCCTTTTTATACGCTACTTGTTGGAGTAGTGGGGGGGAAAGAAGAGAATTATGGGTGGGGGAGGGGGGAGGGGAGGGGGAATTGGTCAGTCTTTAATAACCGGGAGAATGGTTTTCCATATTTTATTTATGTTGTTGCCATTATCTCTATTTAGATTGTTAGGATATGTTTCTGTATCTCTATGGCTTCTCTATACTTTCTTGGAAAGTATGAATATAATGTTGGCTATTGTGGTCGTTTTATCAAACAGTATTTGATGTTCCGTTTCGATGTTGTGTTCTGATAATGCTGACTGCGTGACGTATTTTAGCCTGACATCACGTTGGTGTTCTTTTATCCGTACGTTGACCATTCTCCCGGTTTCTCCAATGTATGTGAGCACTGCTTAACAATCACTTACTTCTCCTATAATAACCAATTTTATAAACAAACTTCAGGAGCGGCAATGGGCTCTCCTATTTCTCCTGTAATTGCCAACATTTTCATGGAGCATTTTGAAAAAGAGGCCCTCAGGAAAACACCTAAGAAACCTGAAGTTTGGTTCCGTTATGTAGACGACACATTCGTGATATGGAGACACGGCAGAGCCGAATTCTGTAAATTCCTTATTTTCCTCAACAATCAACATCCAAATATCCACTTCACTATAGACATAGAGGAAAATGGAAAACTCCCCTTCCTAGATGTTCTTGTCTCTAAGAAAGCTGACGGTACCTTAGGCTATCAAGTGTACAGAAAACCAACACACACAGATAGATACCTATATGCCGAGTCGCACCATCACCCATCACAGAAACAGTCTGCAATCAACTCACTTGTACATAGAGCTTTCACCATCTCTGACAAAGAACATCTACAGACAGAACTCAACCACTTAAAACTAGCCTTACAGAAAAACGGACACGACAAAAAAGACATAATTAAAACAATCAATAAACATGCAGACAAGACAACGTCTCTGACGCACAACCAGACGAAAACATTCTATCCATTCTCCCATATCTCAAAGGAACAACAGATCGGATTGGCAGGATATTAAACAAACACAATATCCAAACTATCTTTAAACCACCCAAAAAGATAGGACAAATCTTAAAAAATTCTAAAACTCAAAGACCTCCACTCAGCTCCGCAGGAAAGTATACAAAATACTTTGTTCCTGCGGGGAAGTATACATTGGAGAAACCGGGAGAATAGTCAACCTACGGATAAAAGAACACCATGTGAACGTGATGTCAGGCTAAAATACGCCATGCAGTCAGCATTATCAGAACATCGAAACGGGACATCAAATACTGATTGATAAAACGACCACAATAGCCAACATTACTTCATACTTTCCAAGAAAGTATAGAGAAGCCATAGAGATACAGAAACATCCTAACAATCTAAATAGAGATAATGGCAACAATATAGATAAAATATGGAAAACCATTCTTTCGGTTATTGAAGACTGACCAATTTCCCCTCTCCTCTCCCTCCCTTTACCCACAATTCTTTTCTTTCTCCCATCACTTCAACAAGTAGCGTATAAAAAGGAACGGCTCAGAGGAACAGCTCAGTATCAGGCTGCTCTTCGCCCTGATGAAATGGATTGCAAAGTTCACGAAACGTTGGCATTTCAAGGATGGATGGACACGGAGGGAACCCGCGAAACGCATTAACTTTTATAAAGTAATTACTAGTGTTTAATTGCTCATTTACTCAGTTCTCTTTTAGTCAGATATGTTATAATAAATGATAACTACCGATGATATACATACAGTCATTAATTAACTGAAGTTTAAAATACTTATTTCTTTGTCTGTCTTCTATTTGCAAAATCTGTCAACAAATTTTATAAGTAAAATTTAAACATTAATGTTTCAACTTTATGACACTGCAACAACCTCATGGAGAATTGGAGAGAAGTCTTTTTCTCGCGCGCGCTGCCTAGCAGAAAAAATGTGAAGAGAAAAGCAATGCAGTGCTTCTATCGAAGTGATGAATTTGTCTTTTCGCTGTGTGCTTTGATGTTGCAGGATTGTATTTAATGTGGGATGTTAAAGTGTGGGATGAAATTAAATACGGTCTTTTTAACCTTCAGTACGATTAACTTCCAACGTGTTCTAATCCTGGTGAGCAGTAAACATCCGTCGTCGCGTTATGACGTCACTTGAAAAGATTATTATGCCTAATAATAATGGTATAATTTAGCGTGGCCCCTGACGCCATCTCTTCCCTCCGTTATAATTAATTACTCATTCCTTTATCTTTGCAACGATATTTCTGCAGCGCGCGCGTTGCGTCTGAAAAGTTTGTCGCGTCACATTGCGTCGCGTTGCGTCGCGTGCGTTCACGTATATCGCTGCGTAAAGGAGCACGCCTACAAACAACCTCCGTGCGTTCTCGCGCGTATTTAGCTATCGTCACCACCTTTCCTCAATGCCAATTAGCGTTTAAAGTCTGGCGCCCTGTACGCGCCGTTTACCATGCTTTCTTTCCTTACCCGAATGATTTCTATCTTTTTCTTCCTCTCTTCTCTCTTTCACTCTCTTTCTCTCTTCGCTCTTTTTTTTTTGAGCTTTATGGTAACGTGATATGGTAAAGTGTACAAAGCTTTGAATTTTTAATTTGCATCCGACTCTTGATAATGCGTGACTGGCTGGGGGTGGGCGATTAAATTAGAGAAATTAGCAATCCTTTCGCCATCTCTTCGTACGAGAGTAATGCTTGCGCGTTAATTTGCAGGAGGTAGGAAGATGGAGGTAGCTCTTAATCACAGCGTTTCTTTTCTTTCTTTTTACAGAAGAAAAATAGGAGCCTTAGTACACTTAATAGTATACGCGGGTAAATATAAAGGAAATTAGATGAGTGAAGATAATAAGATAGAAAAAAGAGAGAAAAATAGGAGGGTAAGATGGAAGAAAGAAAAGCTATATATAAGTATTTACAATTTCATAATATTTCTCTATATGCTACTTTAAAGAGATATAAATAGAATACCATCGGCATTGTTTTCATAGACATTGGAGAGGATGAAAAAAATGTTATATTTTATAAATAAAAATCCAAAAGCTGTATATTTCAGAAGTGATAAAAAAGAAATGGTTTTGTTTAAATGTTGCGATGAGGTTTATTTCTTTGTTTAAGTGTTGTGATAAAATTGATTTTAAGTTAATTCTTTTTTTATCAGAAGATAATATGTTTGCAACATTTATTGAAACTTATTGAAGTTAGTGCATTAAAAAAGTGATTTACATTCCAAATAATTTCTGAAAAAGTAATACATAAGTATAATACATATATCTTATCTTCCTATTATACAATCTTTTTCTTGTCTTAGTTATTTCCTCCTTTTCCTCTTATTTCCCTTTCCAAACTATTTCCAAAACTCCACTTTTTCAAGTTTCCTTCACTCTGTGTATCATAGTCAGATGACAAAGATATTTTTTCGCAATACTGCTTCCAAATTTTATATTCTTTTGCCAATATCGAAATAAATATTCTTGGTAAAAGAATTTTTGCATTAATACAGATATAGAAGTGTTTTATCAGTGGACACTGTAATTTTAAGGTAAGTTTTACTATAAGATCCAATTATATATATTAATCTATAGACGGACTTTCATTGCTTTATATTTAATATCATTATACTTATTGCTTTAGATATTGTGTTGATGTAATTTGTTCTCACTATTTTTATAGATTTTAATGTGAATTTTTGAATTTACGATGCTTGTGATTACTTTGCGCATTTTGACACCAATAAGGATTTTACAGATGGCTATTTGTTTTTTGTATTATTTTATTAGATCCATTTAATTTAAATATATCAATTTAATTGATCTGTTCTATTTAATTATGTTTATATGTAATGTTGAGAATGACCTGATCGGGCTTGAAACGATATCTGTCATTTGTTATTTGCTTTAGATTATAATAATTATACTTGTTTCCTTTATTTACACATTGTTTTTTGGTTTATAGCCTTTTTAAACACTTATTTTTAAACTAAAAAATCAGCGCCGTATCGGTCACAGTAAGATGTTGAACTACTGACTTAATATACATTCAATAAAATTGAAAGTATATAATTAATTTTTCAGACATAAATTGAGAGCCGATGAAATTATCGGATTCACACAATAAATCTGAAACTAATAAATCCCCCCAATTTCTTCCCAATCTTAAAACTGTAATAATTTTATTGCGAAAAAATATTGCCTCGGCCGGGAGTCGAACCCGGATCTCTTGCATTCCGTGCTTATTCCGTACTTATTTTTAAATTAATAAATAATAATAAGAAGGCTCTGTAAGTATAAAACAATATATGTAAAAGAAGGACAAAGAGCCAGTAATGTAACAAACTAATTAAAATTCAATCATAAATTACAAAACGACAAAACAAATGTTCCGAATCCGCTCGAGTCATTTTTAATGTTGCGATAATATTAAAACATTGCTATAAAAATATCTATTACATTCTTTATATCGTGTAATGCCTTGCGAGTCAGTTATATCAGAATTCAAAGTAGTCAGAAAAACATTCTAGAAACGTGACCGTGAACAAAACATTAATACTTGATACAAGCGAATTAATAATATATATATATAATATAATTATGTACCTTGTCAATATCGATGAAAGTGTTGAGAGTCCATTAATAAAAAAGAGAGAAAAAACGCAGGCAGATGGTAATCCATATCGCACAGATTTTTTTCAAAAAAATTTGTTTAAGCAAATTTGCAAGAGTAGCGAACAACTGACTTCCACAATATCGAATAACGCAATGTCGAAAAAGAAAATGCTAATCGAGAACGGAAAACGGCAAAAAAGGAAGAGGGGGGAAAAGAAAAGAAGATATTAGGAAGGAGAAAAGGAAAAGGAGGGGGAAAAGAAAAGAACATTTTAGGAAAGAGAAAAAGAATGTATAATGCCAGAATATATATATATATATACGCTTTGGGCAAAGACTCCATGTCATTTTATTTGTTATTCTATGTTTCTGTTTTTTAATGTACTAGTACATCATTTCAGATATTAATCTTTTATTATACGAAGGTTCTATATCTAATATATCCACTTTATCCCATTTAAAATTGTGATTTTCCTACATACGGTGGTTAGAGATAACCGATGGAGATTTTGAACTTATATTAATATCTGAAACATGTTCATACAGTCTAGTCTTTAACTGTCTTTTAGTCTGATCCACGTAATTAACATCACAACTCTTACAGGATATTCTGTAAATCACATTTTGATTATGTACATGTTCCAGCCTATCCTTTTCTCTCTTTATACAATTTTTTAATGTATTAGGGATGGTAAAGGCCAATTTACAATTAAACATGTTAACGATAGGTGTGAATCTTTCAGATATTGTATGGAATAGTAAAAAACTTTTCTGTGTTATCCTTATTATTCTTAAAACTATTAATGTTATTAATATGAAATTTAATTCTATTATGAATAGTCGAGAAAATAAAATGTAGAGGATATCTATTCTTTTAAAAAAATATTAATAGGGTCAATTAGATTATGTTGGAAACTTCGGATGACACAACCGAAAAATCTTATCCACAACTCCATAAATTACACCTCTTTTGTGACAAAGCGGTGTGAATGGAAATTAAGGAATTTACCTGAAAAGGTCGCTTTCCGATATATATAAAAAATAAGCCTCCGTTCATCAATCATCTAAAAAAACTTATTTTACTATCTGTGTCAACTTCCATAGTCAACTGCAGTCTAATATGTAACGAATTAAAAATACCCAAGATATCATCAACACTCTCAGACGGAGCAGCCAATATAATATCATCAACATATCGACAATAAAATAACAATCAAACAGGAAATCTCCCAAACGCATTTTATTCAAAAAAAAGAAATCCGTTTTCCATTCTCGATTAGTGTTTTTCTTTTCGACATTATATTATTCGATATTGTGGAAGTCAGATGTTCGCTACTCTTGCAAATTTTTGCTTAACAAATTTTTTTGAAAAAACCATTGTGCTATATGGATTATTATCTACCTGCGTTTTTTCTCTCTTTTTTATTAATGGACTCTCAACACTTTTATCGATATTGACAAGGTACATGATTATATTATTGTATATACATATATAATACATATATAATATATATATATATATATATATATAATTTGTTTGTATCAAGTATGTTTTGTTCACGGTCTAGAATATTTTTCTGACTACTATAAATTTTGATATAATTGACTCGCAAGGCACTACACTATATGAAGAATGTAATACCATAGATATTTTTATAGCGACGTTTTAATATTACCGCAACATTGAAAATGACTCGAGCGGAGTCGAAACGTTTGTTTTGTCGTTTTGTAATTTATGATTAAATTTTTCTAGCGGTTACAATATAAAATGAATATTTTATTTTAAGAAAGGGAAACTTCAGTTTACAACTTCAGTTTACAATACAATCATAGTTTGTAACAGGTGTATCTATTACGCATTTCATGAGAACTGATATAAAAAATTGTTGCTGATACTATAATAACAGGTATTTATCGCTTTAAATTATGATAATAGAACGAGTCCTTTAAATCCTTGTCTTTTTGGCGAACGCAAATATTCTTTTGTGACACTTAAATGTATATTTCTATTCGTGTAATGCCGGCACTTTGACACAGAAAGAAAAGACCACAGAGAAGTAGGTATAGATTCATTCTTAAGCCACACAATATTGAAACGAGTTCCACAATAAAGAAAAGCACAATTTAAAAGAAGATATGTCCGGTCAACGGCATTTTAAACCATTGTAATATAATACAATAGCACCCAGTATTTTCTACACCCAGGTGTGTATTCCATTTTCTTTTTTCCATTCTTCTATTCAAAATTCGTAACAATTCACGACTTTTATAGAAACTTTTGTAAGATATTTATTGCTTAAGAAACCATTACACTATAAAAGAATAGATACGACAGGCCAAAAGAATGAGTGATATTTCAAAATTACAGATTATTCTAAATCACATTTAAGAATAATACAATAAATTCGGTGACAGTTATCTGGATCATAAGTTATTTTAATAAATGATAGTATTTTTTTAACTGTGCTCTAATTAAAATGTATGGAAATGTATTATAAAATAAATGACAAAAATCTTAACTTTTTAATATAAATTTATTTTTATTATGTATTTAAGATTATTTATGTAAAGTTATATTGCGATACATGAACTAGTTGATACATTGAACCATTTCCAATACAAATAAACAAAATATTTATTTGTTCTGTCTATTTGTAGCTAATCAGTGAATCGCAATAAACTTTGCATAAGTTATTTTGAATATTTAAAATACTTATAAACAAAGATTAAATTTAATTGTTATCATTTTTTAAATTTTAATTTTTAACAATAAAAATAATAAATAAAATAAATAAACAACAAAAATGTGTTATTAAATAAAAATATATAATCTTATTCACACAACTTCCATATGTATATACAATTTAGTTGTAGTGTAAACATTAAATATTTTCAAATTTAATTTTTTTTGCAAAAACTACGTCACATACATCCTTAAAGATCAGTTCAGTAATTTCAAAAAGTTCGAAGTTATTCATAAGATGAATAACTTTGAATGAATGAATTACTCATGAATTCAAATCACTGGTGTTCTGTATGAGGATCTTAAATTTTTCAGTGTTTTGTAGCTGATTTGAACCAATTCAAATTGGATTAATGATGTTGCATGCTCTACTATTGATAGTTGGTTTGTAATTCAACCAATCAATATAGTAGAGCATGTAGTAACGTCATTAATCCAATCCAGGTTGGCAGATTTGAATCTGCCATAGTCGAAAACGGTATCAGTATCCAAGATTTAAATATATGTTAGGATAATAGTTGTGTATTTCTCAATACATTGTTTTGCATTAAGTAGTTGGAATCAAAAGATTCAGAAGTGAGTTCTGAAAAAGATTCGTGCGTAAGTTTTTGCGCAAATGCTCGACGCTTGATGCTCCCATATACTGACGTCTTAAGATGCATTCGCATGCAAACGTCAAGCAGCGGAAGCAGCAACCAATCAACAAGGTGATTTTTACTGTGGCGTAAAAAATATTTTTTATACCACTGCGCCCGTATTGCCTAGCTGATGGCTTGACGCTTGCATGTGAATGTACCTTTAGGATACGTTCAGACTAGAAGCGTCAAGTGTCAAGCAGCGAAATCAAGCGGCAAATCAATCAGCAAAGTGATATGGGCAATGACGTAAAAAAAATATCGCCTTGCTGATTGGTTTTCTGCTCGCTATTTGACAAGGTCTATAAACTACAAAGATTATCTCATTCTCACTGTTTCGTGACGTCACCTGCAAGCCCGAGAAAAGAATGCTATATTGCGAAAGAGAAAGGTGTATAGACATCTAAGTCTCTCATCGGCTGATGGGACATACAAATGACGTCAATACCTCATCTTGCTGATACGTTTCCTGCCTATAAACTCGTCAATGAGGTAACCTTTGTAGTTTATAGACCTTGGGTGTTGACGCTTGACGCTTTCAGTCTGAACGCATTCTTATGCGTACACGTTAGGGGGCAGACCCCTCGTCACGTCACATTCACACGTTTGTTCATGTAACATTAATGTTTTCAAAATGCTTTTTCATTTCTTTTCTAATCGCGATTCTAGGTCCGCCAATTTGAATTTTTAGAAGATACGATCTACTTGGCGCTACAAACTCTTCGAAAACATTTGACTGACAAATCAAAAGAAATTTCACTAATTGATCAATCAAAAAATGCCTCAAATCATTTGTAACACCGTAGTTCTAGTCATGTCTGTGTCGCGCCGACATTCGTGCTGTCTCCGAGCGAGTGGAGTAAAACATGAAGAACAAGTCATTAAAACGGACTATCAACTGTTTGGAAAGTTTAACAAATTTGGTGTTTAAGACGTCACTTTGCTCAGACATGTTCCGATCGCTCCTGTATTTTCGCTGCAGACGCTTTGCTTGTTCGAGTTGTTACAATAAAGTGTCTTCTTCTCATTTCTTCTTTTAACTAGTTTTTATTTCCGCGATTCGATCGCGCAAACGAGAACACTAATATGTGTTAAATAAAGGAACACTTCACGAGCGTAACAATAACATTAAAAAGTGATCAATTTAATAAACATTTCAAGCCCTTTTCAAACATTTATTTAAAAAGTTGAAGTGATCAGAGAGAAGTAATCTTTTTTTACAGAACGCTCCATATGCATATCTCCGAGAGTCACTTCTTCCTTGATTAATATTTGCTAATATTGTTTATATTATTGTATAATAAATGGTAACATAGACATCAGTAGTGACATAGACAATTTTAAATAGCGCGTAAAAGGCAAAGGTTAGTCTGACAAATTTTTTTAATAATAATAACAATTTTAATGATATTAACAATTGTGGGTTTCGCTTCGTTTCATCAACATTCAAAACATTACGAGATTAGTTGGAATTTTCAGAGGAGAGTCGAGATTTTTTAAGGTCCGTGGTTCAAAGTAGCAAAGGAAGGTTTAAATCAAGCACGATGCCGTCCATCCCCCACTGACTGATAAAACCTCCTCCAACCGACCGTCGCCTCTCGTCATTCACTGTTGACGAGTTTGCGTCGGAATTTTTATTGTGCTGCGTACTGGGTGTGCGCTTGGCGAGTGTGCGATGAATATAAATCCCTCCACGGAAGGGAAGGCGAGCTACGTCAACGCTGATGAAACAAACGAGCTTCCTCCACCATACTCTCGTTTCCCGCAGGGGGTAGCCGATGATACTCCAACAATGGCGACCACCTACTACCTACCTTCCCTTCCTCCTTCCTATCCCCTTTTTCACCCTCCCTTCCCTGTTCGTGGCGTTTATAAACGGAAAAAAGTCGGCGCGCCGCGCGTCAATGGTTTTGCTGGTGGTTGAAAAGGCGCGTATCTTATCGCCGCCAATCCGCGCTTGGCATTCCGAACTGAGTTCGCGGCGCGTCGGAAAAAGCCGAGACAGCCTGACGACGGCCGAGATATGGCGCGACAAAGCGGCGTAATTAAATAAATGGTCGCGTTTAGCGGTCCAAACGAGAGCATGCTGTCGTCTCCATCATTGTCGGCGAGGGATGTTAATTAAATTAATCGAGACCGCGTCGCGAAGGGAGCAGATTATTCCTCCGCGCTCGTCACGGCATTAACGCAGTTCTCTCGCTGTTCAACAATTGAAGATTAATTGTAATAACATTATAATACTATCGCGCGTGACGCTCTAGACGGCGGAATTTATATGAAAATATTTGAGAACATTGAATTGAATTGGAATTGTTTTAGAATATAAATTTGATATTTCAGGATTGACTTCAAAATTCGATTTCTTGTTGTTACGTCGTTATTACGTTAATTTTTAGTCATTGTTTAGAAATTAAAACTCTACTTTTGAATCAACAAGATAGATTTTAATACATATTACAAGAGTTTGTATTTTTATTTCAGGATAGGCTCAAAGTCGCAGACGTTTGGAGTTGTAAGATTATAAGTTCTTTCGAAAGTTTATAATTAAAAAATTTCTAAACTCTCTCTCCTTATATTGGTCAAAATTTAAACTTTAGAACTAAAATTTCTATTTCAATTTAAGATTTAAAAATCCAAAAATTCTAACCTGGACGTTCTGAAGTTAAGACTTTATCACAGATGTATCATGCATATGCATTGATAGTATATAATTTTTGTTTAATTTTTGTTTAATTGGGATTACTTAGTGTTACTTTTTATATTTTTAAATTTTAAATTTACGATTTAAGTCTGTTTCTTTCGACTTCGCTCTCGCTTCAATTTTCTGAGAGGAAACTCGTAGCTCGAATTGCTGCTACTTCGTATAGTTAGCCAACGTTTCAATTTGTAAGCGTTGCGAAAGACGCAATGTGATTCGATGTTGATTCGAAATCCGTGATGCGTGCAATGTTGTTCACAATCTCCGAAATCTGTCAGATTTTTGAAAGTCGAAAAAACTTCTAGATTATATACATTTCTGGAAAATAGATTACTCAGATAACGTGCCTTCCTTTGTTATAGATGTAGCACGTATCGTGTAATTTCTCGCAAGTGTATTGTAAAGTATTTATGATTAATATCTCCGTCGAACCATTTGATTTCGTGATAATTTCGTGTAAGCTAGTTCCTTTCTCGTCTTACTCTCTCGAGTAAATCGCCAAATGGATAAGGTGGCATCATAATCTAGTGTTCGGTGATCGTAGCAAGAGTATGCCATGATGAGATCTTAATCTGTTCAAATACTTGCAAAACAGATACAATAATGTCATAAATTTATTTATACATTTAATCTTTTGAGGATCTTTTTAACAAAATAATTTATAAAAGATTATGTTAACCCAAATTTCACAATAACTGAGCGATTTACAAAATGAAAAGAGATGATCCCAAATAGAATCGCCTGTCCACAAAAAATGAAATACATTTAAATACATTTTAAATCACATATACAGGGTGAATCAGAGTTGTCAAACCAGCTTTTTATCCTATGAAAAAAATAATTGACTGTACACGTTATAATTCAATTAGGTATGAAGTCGATAATTTGCTCAGAGGATAAAAAGTGAATTCAGCGACTCTGATTCACCCTGTATATGAAAACTGAATTACCAAAGAAATATGTATATTCAAAAAAAATATATTCTCTCCTCGCGCGTTTTCTCGTTCAGCCGGAGCATTCCCATGAACCACTTCATCCTGCTAGGCTGTTGCAACAAAAGAATTAAACATGTTAAAGAATGTAATACAAAATCCGTAGACAATTCCTTCCAGCAATTTCTTTATAGATATCTTGCTGCTTACACGTCTTATAGCGATGTCACTCATTTCATTCTATAATTAATAAAGAAAAAGTTATTTTTTTATGTTAATTATTACTTTTTACTGTTTATTAGCTTACTTTTTTTATATTAACAATTCATTAAATATTATCAATCAAATTTTCGTAATGTTATAAACAATATCTTTGTAACAATTAAAATTGCGCCGAGACCACAGTGACGTACTCTCATTAGCCTTGAATTCGTTAGATTTCTTTTATTTTTTTTTATTTGTTGAGAACAGAACGCCCTTTAATTATACATCATTAATTTAAGACTTTATTGAATATAATAGTCAATTCTTCTATCGACTAAAATAGCTATCAGTGAAAGAAGTGTTGACTGTAGTCTATTCAATTTCTCATTGAACAGGCTGTAGTTGTCCAATAATCGAAGATATGCTAAGTCTGATTATTGCTGAAGGGATTCGCTGTTACGTTCTTGCATGTTGTTTTGGATTTTCTCCAAAATAGCGGCTCTACACGAACGCTACACCGCGCCCCGATTTGCGACGAGACAGGTTAGGCGAGAGGGGTGGGAGTGGGTGACGGGAAAGCAGGGTTGGATTTTCGTACAAAAGCGTGAGGGCCTTCGATCGACCAGTCATCTATGCAACAATGGCGCTGACAATGGGCAGCGGGCCAGCAGTGTTTCATTAAAACATGCATTGAATTCGAGAGAGCCGACGAATTGGCTGAAACCGAGAGAACCCGGTAGGAACTAACCTCCTCTCCCTCGTCAGCCCTCCTCGGTGGACGGCGCGGCGGTCATGTCTGATTGAAACGACGAAAAGTCAGTCCGACCCTTTCCAGCGTTGTTGTTGTCCGTATGGCGCAAGAGGAAAATGGAAAAGTACGGTGAGGAAGCAGCGGGGCCGAAAGAGCGTGATCGAAAGCGGGAAGACAGGTTGCCCGAGTTAAATTGGAATTGTCATGTGAGGGCGAGCGAGGCGAATTAAAGGAAAAACAACTTGTATAGGATTGAGCTTAATTGTGAACGACTTGCCGACCCCGCCCGTCTCATTCACTTCTCCCTTTCGGGCACGACATTCGCCGGAACCTCTGCTGCTGCGAATTCCATGGTCGGCTTTTGCGGATACAGTCGAGTCGATTCTCGAGGCGAACGAAGGGAAGAATGTAAAGAATTGAAGGCGGGACAGGGATTGGGTGGATGGCTGAGAGTATAGAGGGCTAAGTTGAACATAGAGGGCTATCAGAAACTGTTTTCCAATAAACCGGTGATTAGAACTGTTGTTTGACTTGGTAGAAAGCGACTTGGTCGAACTGCGTTCCTCTTCCGGGAAGCTGTACAGTTCCTTTCTTCGTGAAGCAAACACTCGGACATCGGGCTCGACCTTCGAATTGCACTAATTAAGATCTAGAGTTACGCGACAATTATCATCTTACACCAATTAACATCTCAGCGAGAGTAAAATAAAACAAACGGATTCGTTTTAAAAAGAAACCTGTAATATCTTTTGTAAAAAAGTTAGATAAATAATAAGATAAAAAGGAACTGATTGACGAAGCTTTATGCTTTCGGGGATGTAACTTTTCTTAAAATTTATGAATTAAAAAAATTGCTAAAACATCAAGGGATCGATAGTTTGATTTACGACTTTCAAAATCTCTAAGAATTTCGTTTACTCTCGACAAGTAAAATTTTTGAACAGCACTTGCGAGTGTCATGTAAATGCCACTTTCAGAGCCAAATCCTCAAATGAATGTGGGCTCGATGTTAACGTAATGGCGCGGATTCGACCCACTGTCACGACAGACGAGGACGATCACGAGCGAACGTCAAGATGGAAGGGCCGTTCGTTCCGCGCAATTTCCCTCGCGCGTCGCGTCGAACGCGATTGAAAAAAGGCGAAGGGGGTGAGGCAGAAGGCGAGCAGAGGAAAAAGGAGAGAGAGAGAGAGAGAGAGAGAGAGAGAGACGGAGGAAGAGAGAGAAAAAAATAAATAGATAGAATCGGTATCGCGCGGTATTCTCGCATAGGAACAGTGAGAACCGCTCGAACGATACGATCGCTTCCGTAAAAATCCCCAGACGCGGTGGTGACACGTAGGAAATTAAGAGATAGGATTTTAAATTGGAAAAATACACTGCCATTCCGTGCGTTCGCGGTGGGATGGTAGCCGAGATAGGGGCGGTGAAGGGGTGGGTGGGGGTGGGAGGATAGTAGCTGCGGTTGCGGTAGAGTGGTTGGAGGAAGTGATATGACGACAGAGGAAGAAGAGGCGGGGATGGGGCGGGAGGGAGGCAATGAACCAAGCTCTGTAGTAATTAACGGTTTAAATTGGATCTCAGTTGAGCGGCTTATTGGCGATTGTCGGCCACCCGAAGACGGCGTAGAACAAAATTGCGAACAAAATTGCCTCGGGCTCGAGAGGGTGGTGACTTGCCGCACGATGGGTGTGCGTGCTACGTGGCCTAGGTGGGGACAGGATGAGGTTGTACTCAGAGGGGTAGTATTGTCGAACTGTCTTGAGGATTGTCCTCGTGTCGACAAAGCGCCTCATTTAGCGTCGAGGAGAAGAGATTGGGAGAGTGATCGAAGGCATCGGTGGCGAATATCGATTTCGCCGATGGACGAGGATTGGTGTAATCGATGCAAATTTTATTTTTCTTTCTCAATATCTCTCTCTCTCTCTCTCTCTCTCTCTCACTCTCTCTCTCTCTCTCTTCCTTTCGAATTAACGTCGACATATTTCCGCGAACTCGCCGTATTGATCGGCATTAATTTATTTTCGAGCTAACGAACAATCGGAGATCCACGTCGATTCAGCTTCGGGCGGCTGGCCCGGAGGAGAGAAGCGGCTCGGCCGTCGTCGTAGCGCGCCCAGGCCGCGCATCTGCCTGTAATCCGCAGTGAGACCGTTCGTTGTTTCGCTGATCCCCGCATTGTGACGTCGCTTGTATACCGCATTGTTCCGCGCTCCGGCGCCCATTGTCCGTGGATTGTGTACACCTAACGGCGCTGCGTGCCCCGGTCGCTGCACTGGGCGCTTCTCCTCTCCCTCCCCCCCCCTACCCCCTTCGGCCCTGCACTTCTTTTTTCGTTTCTCCGCGCTCTATCATACACTTCGATCGCAAAATATCGCGAAACATTGATCTCCATGGGCGTATCCAGTATTTTATTCAGGGGAAGGGGGAGGCAAAAAATTTTTTTGTAATGAAAAAATTTATCGAAATACTTATAACGTTAATATTGAAGCCAGTCTTGAAGGATCTTCAGCGAACTTTCATACACACAATATGATCATCTCAATGAGCATTTAACTTTTTACCGTAAAAATATGTTTAATTATTTCTCCTTGTCAAAATTTAGAGGGAGAGGGCAAACGAACCCCTTCTGTTGTCCTTTCTTCATGCACCAACGTTCATCTTCCCTTCGAACAAATACGCATTTTCGCGTCTGTAGACTGTTGGAATTCTAATCTTGTTAGGATAACAGTAGGGCTCTCTTTAAATACGTCCTGTTTCGCGACTGCGATTCGTTGTTCCGCGTAACAAAGTTATGTATTAATAATCGGGCATCAATGGCTGTTGGCAAACACGGATGCGGAAACACTTTGGGTCCTCTTTCTCCCACGCGAGCGGGGACGATTGCGCTACTCGTCAGGCACGACAACGCCGCGACAATAGCCGACTTGAAATCGGATATAACACGGGGTAAGAAGACTCGCGACGGCAAACAGCGGGCGGACACAGCGAACCGAATACTGCAAATACAGCGGGTGGGTGCGTTATTCCCACTGTATCGAGCGGCGACAATGGGGGACAAACTGCATGCTTGTTCGCCCGGTAATACCTCGTTGGGTCGCCGAACAGAGCCCATTCCCCATTGTCGATGCATCACCGGTCTCTATGTGCGTATATGTATACCCATAGACGCTCCGCGCGCCCGTACATTTCGAGTAGATACGCGCGGACAATGCCATTAATCCGTGATTGTTGCTGGTGTGGATATTAGCGGAGGTCGGGGAGAGAGGCCGCGCCACCGGCTCCATGATGCTGGAATCGGCGGTTGGTTATGATCTTTCGGATTCTTCAGGAACCGGCTCCGCTTGTGCCTCCTTTGCTAATCCTTAATCGTTTAATTTCTTTTGTAATGAATAAATCAGCTGCATAAACGTAAATAATCGAGCAGGAAAGAAAAAAGAAAGCAAATTTAGGAGTGGAATAGACAGAGGGGATAGTTCATAAATTAGCAAGTCGAACGACAACAGATTAGTCCTATGAAAACGTTTATTTTAAACTCGAGGAACTACAAAAAGCAAATTTTACTTTTATAGTTATATTTTTTAATAGTATAAGTTATAAATTTATATTATTTATATTATTATGAGATAGAGGAATGTAAAAATAATGAACTTGAATATTTTTGGATAATTCTGTTACTTTCCTTTTCCAAAGGTTTTTAAGATGCGTAAGACTGTTGTGGTCTATCTAAAAGTTAATTTGCCACCGTAGTACGTACAGAAATACTGAAGTATAGTAACAGAATTAAGTCAATCTAAGGTCGAAGAGAAAGAAAAAACTACCATATGGATCTTTGATACTTTGATGTTCCGATATATCTCTCATCTTTTCCGACGCATCATCTTCTTCCACGCCCAATCTTTGTCCTTTATATCAGCCTTTACCCCCTCCTCCTCCCCCTCCTCGATTCCCGCGCTTATTTATCCGGTGCATTCATCTTTGTGGGATTGAGAGAGGTGTCCCAAGGTGAAACGAGCTCCTCTCTCGGGCTGAGTGGATCAGTCCAGACTATTTAGTGGCTCCTAATCGTCCCGAATCGGGACACAATGGTCGTGCACGCATCGTGCGACACATGTCCTTTTGTCGATGCACGATAGCGATGCACCCCTCCTCTCACTTGCCTGGCTCCTGACCATTGGCAACTGGATAAGACAGCGTGATTCAATCGAGTGGAAGTTCAGGATGGGTCCAGGACACGGTAGCGATTATTGTATCTCCTGACGGGATACCGGAATGCGCACTGAGCCGGCTACCTATGAATTTTTTACAACTATCGACTGCTGCGTAGTTGCATCGAGGGACCGGTTTGATTCGAATGAGACTATAGGAATCGTTATTGTCACCTTTTTCATGTTTGATTAAACATACAAACGACAGTTTACGAAGTTTTAATAATTTTATTTAATTTTTGCATTGACAATCTGTGCCTTAATTTTCAAACTTTAATTTAATTCCGATTATTCTATAAATAACAATAATAAATTCTAATATTGTAACATTAATAATATTACATATACTATGCTTAAATTATAGATACGGATATAGATGTATTATGACAGATGTTTTTTTGCTTATAAAAATTTGGAATTAAATATTTTTCTGACTATACATAATTGTAAAATGTAACGAATACGTAACACACGAACAACGATATGAAAAATTGGTTTTAAATAAAAATTAATTATTATATGCATTGCTGTACTTACAGAACTATTAAAAGTTTAATCATTTTAACTTAATTAGATCTCTTTTCTTTGAAATTTATATTATGGATATCAATTATGAGTCAAATAATTGATTGCACTTCGAAATTCGGTAAGCAACCGCCGAATGAATTGATATAGACTGTTAATATGAAATTTTGCCCGGCTGATACCAAGTCGAGGTTTCCTTTCCCCGGCCCGTCTCGGCACGACGGGACCCTGAAATATTCGCGAATGCATAAAGACGTGAAATATAGCCGCATGAATCAGTTGGTCCTCCTGCGGAGTGAACGGGTCCGCAGGAGGGTTTGACAATATCCTCACGGCGGCATTCTGCGCGGATTAGCGCCTCGGGGTTTTATGGGCCATTTTGTTTATGCACGGACGGGGCAAGGTTGCCCCGTCGCGCACACACGCGAACACGCGTGCACGTCTGCGGACAGCGGACATCGCGTGGTCGTCGTCGTCGTCGTCGTCTTCTTTGGTCCCTCTTGTCCTCGAGAAGTCTCTGCGAAACCATCGCAAGGATTTAATGACACGTTTGTTTGCGAGACTTGATCGCATTAACACCTCTGTCTCTCTGTTAGGGAATCCTATTGCCCTAACTTGATTAGGAAACGGCACTTCTTGGAAGACGGAGGTATTCTCTCTTTCTTTCTCAAAGGCAGAGGAAGCTATATAATTTATTAGCACCACATAGTTAAGAGCAATTTGAATTGGAGTTAGTAATTGATTAGTAATAAAAGAACATTCATGTCCGTGTACTTTTTTAAAAGTAATAATAATAATAAATTTAAAGGCTAATGAAATTCAGCGCGGAAAGAGGTGCGCACAGTTATTGATAAGTAAAAATTACTTCTTCATTACTTGATGTCTTCTTTCAAAATCTTGTACGAGGATGACTACAAAGCGAGTCAAACCGTTTCAAGATTTTGAAATAAAGAAGACATCAAGTCATGAAGAAGTAATTTTTACTTATCAATAACTGTGCGCAATTCCTACCGCGCTGACTGTCATTAGCCTTTAAATTAATTCATTATTATTATTTTAAATACTGAGAGTCCGATTTAATCATTATATTCTTCACTTTTTTGTTTAATTTACGTCATTTAAGTAAATGTCTTAATACTTAAAAGCATTCAGATATTTAAATCTTCTATAAGCAGCATATATGCAATTCAATATGGCATAAAAGTCGAGG
>NW_017304269.1:1206570-1207052 GCF_001594115.1 Trachymyrmex septentrionalis | reverse complement strand
AAATCTTCTATAAGCAGCATATATGCAATTCAATATGGCATAAAAGTCAAGATAAGTAACGTTGAAAACATCTCGCTTCAAATACATATTAATAATCTAGAGAGAGAGAGACGTACGTTTTATTTTTGCCGATGTTATTTCGTTTTCACAATTATGTACATATTTCCTAACCCTACAGAAATTCTCTAAAAATGCGAATGATGTGTAAAGCCAGCTTGTAAATAGTGTCGTGTATACGCTTTGTGCGTCGTACAAGAGCGGTTAATCTCTAGGACTGGTTTGGACAACGACAGGTGCATAATTTTCTATTTAACGCCAATGGATAGCCAATGACACATTATACATTAACACGAATAATCGTTTGGATTAGATTATCGCGTATTAGAAATTATGCGGCTCATAGATTGAGGAAAATGTAAACGAAAACGAGAATTCTCTCTCTCTCTCTCTCTCTCTCTCTTTCTCTTTCGACCTATACGTGG
>NW_017304269.1:1193630-1206470 GCF_001594115.1 Trachymyrmex septentrionalis | reverse complement strand
GAGGAAAATGTAAACGAAAACGAGAATTCTCTCTCTCTCTCTCTCTCTTTCTCTTTCGACCTATACGTGAAACGAAATTAATTTCGTACGCTTATAAACGCACCCGAGAAGTGTCCCTTTGATGAGCGGGGGAAGGGCCTTCGCGGAGTCATCCGCTCTAATGTAATTCTCACCAACGTGTAAAATTCGTCACGTACTAATGGTGACTGGAGGAGCCCGTGGGATTTCGTGTATCCACAACGAATTCCGTAAACGGAGGTTGAGGGTTCCAACGCAACGAAATTCGTCACAAAGTCATGAAAGTTCCAAGTTACAAGAACGCATATATATTTCAAAATTTTACCAGAAATTGTTTTCGGGAAATTCTTTTTACTAAATTATTGTTATTGTCAGATATATAGTTTTGGTCACAAATGCACCATTTATTAAGCATTATTCAAAGTTTTAGCCTAAAAATTGATTTGTTGTAAATTATCTTTTGCTTCAAGGAGTCTTTAAATTCATATAATGCTGAGAACGAATAGATAACAATGCGAGTAAAAAAATTCCAGAGAAAAGGACATAGGTCTAATATTTTCAAGGCTGCATACACAGATTTGTGTGTAAATTCTAAACAGAATCATAAGGCTCGTAACATATTCCTGTAAGAATTTTTAAATGCTTATACCTTTGTACAATGGTATTTTTACAGACAGCTTCTTACTAGCCATAAAATTTACAAGAAATCGTAGATATTTACGAATTATATATCTTACGATACATACGCATAAAATTAAAATACTAGTTTCATAAATTCTTACAAGTTTTACGAGAATACGTTACGAGTCTTGCGATTCTGTTTAGACTCATTGGCTAATTTTACAAATTTAACTTAGATTTTAATATACAAAAGAATCAATGATTCAATTTAACCGAAATTACAAAATAGCATAAAACAATAGTAAAATTTTTACGTAAAGCGTAAAATCAAACGTGATGACATTTTTTATATTTCTGGGTTCCAAATATGGTTAAGAATTAAAGCAATAAAAATTCAACACTACAGTTTCTGTATTTTAATAAAGTTCTTATTCTTTTAAATTTGAAAAGAGTAATGGATATTATACAACAAGATTAATAAATTAAATTTATGTTATAAGAAAGTACAAAAACAAATACGGTTCGATTCTATTTATTGTTAGTTATCGTTTCAATCAGATTAATTAAAAGCAAAATATAATACAATAATAAATAATAAGGAGAATTGAAAGGGTTTTAAGCAGTAATTAAAATTGAGTATAAATGGAAAATGCAAAGAGCAATGTGTCAAAAAGAATAAAAATAAAAAGGATAAGAGGCAACGCGCATTATGTTAGACATAAGACAATACGAGTAAGTTATAAAGTATAACAATTATATACCATGTTCATCAATACTTTAGCGCATTTTCGAAAGTCAATGCTGTAAAAGCTTGTTGATAACAAATTCGATTAGAAGCGAGAATCCTTTTAAATCTAAAGATAGAGAAAATATTAAAAAATCAATTTTATATAAAGAAAAAAAATTGTTAAGAATTTTTAAAAATATATCTGGCCGTATTATGGCATCTTAACGAATCCCAAAGATACTTAATTTATTAATTTTTATTTTTGGCCGCTATCCTTCTTATTTATCTTTGCAAATTTACAAGCCTTATTTATGTCGGATATTCTTAATTTAAATCATACAGATCTATCATTCTCAATTTAAGAATCATGAATTTATATGATTTTTTTCGTATTCTTGTTTTACAATCGCATTTGCACCTCAGTCTTAAAAGGATAACTCGTACTATCGATACAACTCTCTGGCTCTATATTACTTTTGATCAATAATATCGTATATTCTACGGTCTATCGCATAATAATATTCATCATGTAAAGGTCTTTCTTTAGGATTGCGAGAGTTGCAGTAGAAAATGTCAATCGCTAAAACGGACAAGTCCTCTCGTAGAAAAGAATCAAATGACAGGCGCAAGGTGGGAATAAACAGACGGATGGCGGTGAAGTTAATGAAAATATTTGTCCAAAAAGGAACGTACTGATCAATTGCTACAATTCCTCGGTTCTCTCTATCTCTCTTTCTCTTTCTCTCTTTAGTTCCCGGGTGTCAGAGGCGAAGGCAAGACCGAGAAATCTTTTGTTGTCATCGGGCAAACATAAGACGGGAGCTCTCTCGGCGAGCGCTCCGGGCGCTAAGTGGAAGAATCATCGCGAGGGGATCCTGCGCGCGGCCGGACCGACGTTCTAATGGTCATTATCATTAACAAACATTCTTGACGTGCCACTTGTTTGCACAGTCACGCGAGCACCGAGCTTCAGTAGCGCGACCGACTCCCAGCAGCTGCTTTTGTAAACCCATCTCAGCTAACTAAGATCACGTTGCACCGACAGTTTGCGTTAACTAATCACGGATGATCCGCCTTTTTCCCCGTATTAATCCCTTCAAAACACTCGCGGGGAAAATAGCGGCGAATCGTGATACAGATTCATAAATGGCTGTTATTGAATGTGCTGTCCATTTAGGCTCAGTTTTCACTAATATAAGACATTTTTGCTTAATTAACTTTGTAAATTAATTTTTTAATGGAATTACTTTATTCGCGGTTTAACTTACTGTTTATCTTTTTTTTTTTTTAATTTTTAGAATTATTGTTTTCAATTTATGCAAGATTCGACATATAATTTTATAAATGCCTTGTTTTTCTATCGGGGGAGAGATATATATTTTTTTTTATTAAAAAGATTTCTTCACAGAAAGATGATAAAATATTTACGTTTATTGCCATATTTATTGTTTTATAATTACTTAAAAAATGTTAATTTTATAATGCATTCTATTTGCAAGAAACAAAGTAAAGAAGACGATTCGATGTTTATGATCATCAATATGTTTTTGTTATTTTTTTTTATTTATGAAGAAGTAAAATTATAAATTAAAATTAAAGTTATTAGATAAATCTATAATCATCGATTTGAGATGCTTTTCCTTCCATGAATTCAAAAAAATTTCATGGACGATCATTCTAAAAAGACGTTTCCTAGGAATTACGTTATTCATCTAAAAAAAGAAGAAACGACCCTTTGTAAAAAAACTGTCAACTGTTTCTTTAAACAGGTATAAATCGTTTTCTAAATATAAGAAATAAGTGATGCAATTGAAAAGCCTTAGTCCTACAAAGTGACTATAGTACTATTTTTTTACCATTTGCTGACAGTTCGTTTGTGTAGAAATTATTGCCTACAGCTCGATTGTCTATTCGCACTATTGCGCACAAATATAAAACCCAGAGAAAAAGGCACGTTTCCACACAAAGCATTGCATATTATTGTCTACAAATCGACTGCCTACAGTCGGAAATAAACGGAATCCTTCCATGCAGTGTTTACCTTCTCAAAAAATATTAAAAAGTACTGAATTGGAAAAAATTTAGTTTTTGCAAAAATAGGCAATTTATCTACTTGTTACTTATGTGTATTTGAAAGATTTGTTGATGTCATTTTTACAGAAGTTACATAATTACGGACATTAATAATACTAAAATGCAATCACAGAGACCTAAATTTTATTGAACTACAGAAAAAAATATCTTTTAAGTCTATTCTATTATACAATGTGTTTCCTGTTTTTTTGTTATTTTTTACATTTTGTCTTTTTGTTTCTATCTAGGTTTTTCTGTCGCCCGAGATAAAAGTTACAAACTTCGGAAGAAACAGGAAACAGTAGCAACAAATACAATTGTTGATAAAAGGGCTGCAAAGGGAGAATAAAGCAAGAGGTAAAAAGCAAGAAATAGGAAACAAAAAGCACATTGTAGAATAGGCTTTAGGTCTGAAAATTTTCGGGTAAATCCAATGTCTTCTTTTGAAATAATTATTTGGATATTACCGCATCATAGGAAACAAGGACATATTGTAACTGAAGGATATGCTGTGCATTACGTGCATCCTCGGAAATTGGAAATGGAGAACGCTTGCACCATTCGAGACAATAGGAACATGATTGCGTTGTAGATTTGAACAATTGGCGATTGGTAATTAAAATCTATCCGTCGCAATCGCTGCGTAATTAAGCGATTGGACGCAATGGATCGCGGCAATATTACGTATATCCCAAAGAGCGCGGAAATCGCATTCGTAAAGAAAATCATACAGTAGAAAAGCCTTCGTCTGATATTCGATAACGTGATTTATGCCATAGGGAAGAGGAGCGAATAGCAGGAGAGAGGACGAAAATGATGATATGTGCGATATTTCAAGCGAGCCCACTAATTAAAAGAAACCAATAATTAATGCTAATTGGATGATGCCTATCCCCATCTACATCTCGCGAACACTTTTACGTCGTTTTGTGTCTTTCGACGTCGTCACTGACGAAGCTCGAAGCAATCAGACACAAAAGAATTAACTCAAGGATGGTAGACAGTATTTCCTATTAGATGTGCTAATGACACGGCATCTTTTTTCTACATTCATCTCTATACAATGAGTCAGCGAAAACTTTTGTCTCCTTTTATGTAACCGAGTGATTTATGCGAAATATGCCGAAACACATTAATTTTGTTTTTGAGACTTCTGTTTAGTTACCATTATTATCTTAGATTGTCGGAAGACGTACGGAAAGAATAATCTTATTAAAATATCTAAGAATTTAGCTAAGTATAGATCTGATAATAATTTTGTTTAATTATCAAAATAATTATGTGGGATGTTCAAGCTAATTGGTAAAATATTAAAACTTACAGCGTTGTGCTTGTCTTGTTTTCCTACATAATTGTTTTAATAAGTCAAAATTAATAAAATTATTTTGAGATCTATTTTTTTAGCAAAATTTTGAATATTTTAGCAAAATTGTTCTTTCCTCGCAAAAGACACGCGAAAAAACTCGCAATAAAAATTCTTTTGCACATTTTGAAATATTTCTCCGAAAAAATTTCGAAAATGTTCGAAATGTTGTGTAACAACTTTAAATAGAAATTTTTGTTTATTGTATGAAGATTGATGGAGAATAATTTGAGTATTTATAACATAAAAATAAATTTTGTCATAAATTGTGAATTTTTTAATACTTTCAAATGTAATTTATTGAGAACACTCAGGTAAATTAAAAAAATAAGATAATATAAAGATATAATAATGAGGAAAACTTCTCTTAAAAATGATATGTCATTTGACTTTTATTACTTTTAAAAATTTTTGAAAGGGTTGCCCTAATCAAAAAGATATGAAGCAATAGAATTGAATTTATCACAATTATATAGTTCTTTTAAAAACAAAATTGATATGTTTTGACATATTTTGCACAAATCCGCAAAAAAACATAATCGAAAATATCATCGATTAACGTATTTCAGATAGTTTGTTAGAAAATTAAATTTCTTTTTAAATTAATTTTCTGCCAATTCTTTTTTTTTCTGAGTATATTGTTCTCCCATTTCTTACTTATCTTGTTAGTTGAAAAATTATTCAGTACTAGAATTTTAATTTTAATGTTTTGTAAATAATATTAAGTCGATATTTTAAGAAATACGGATTCAAACATCATTACAACAGAAGAAAGAGGGTTGGCGGATAATCAATAGACAATAATTTCCGTCGTGCGTGAAGTGGTTAATAAATAAGTTAGTCGACCGATAAATTAGCCGAGTAATACGCCGGGTAATAATCATAAATAGTGTATTAAGGAATCTATCTCTATCATCGGATCAGTAATCTCGTTTGTATACGCGCATGGGCCTCTTGATTCTCCCCACATATATTTGTAGTATGTTACCGTGCAGGAAAAATGGGCTTTTCGTACTAATAAGATAATCCGAAAAATACGGCTTTTGTCACGCATCATCGGAGCGACCTTTGTTTCTCGACAAATCCGATCGTGTTAACAATTGGCGATTTACCTCTTTCGTTCTCTATATATTGAGGACGATAAATTTTACATGACTGCATTGCGTGTGATTTTTGTTAAAGAATTAATCAGGCTGTCGTAAATTTTATTTTTGACGGATAAATATTATTTTATTTCTCACATTTTCTCGTTAATTCTTCCATTACATGTTGCATTAATATTAATGTCCAAGCGTGAGAAGAGGAAATTACGCATGCGAAAAATCAGGAGGAGCTCACGCGTTTGTGTCGCCTCGTAGCAACGAGATATCATCATCGGAGGAAGCGGACCTGGCATAGATAACATCACTGAGTAATTCTAATAAGCGTCGCCGCGATGCAGTTATTATTCATCCTCTCACGTTGTCTCTATTGACCCTCCAAAGTGTCTATCTAATAAAATATCATTAACCGCGTCATCAATCATCACCCCGCCGGCGGAGACAAAACATACGCTTCTCGCTTCGCCGACCCTCCGCAATCGCTCCTTTCTCCGTTTCCCCCTGTTGCTGCGTGTCTCTCAGCATCAACATCCAGTGAGACCGGTAGTATACGGCATACGTTCGGCGTTTAACGAGCGAGAACGTTTTTTCTTCGCCGGTGCCCCGCGCAGTAAATCAGTGTGCTGATTCGATTAATTTGTTCGATGTTGACGCGCGATTCATCGATGCGGGGAGTCCCCAGGAGTGCTAAAATTTTAAAAGTATGAGGCACCTGTAAGCTGAGTACGGCGCGTCTGCATGTTTTGCACATTTAAAAATTTAGCGATTTTGAAAACAAAGAAAAGCCAGAGATTTCAATGAAATTAGAACTTAGATATTACTTAGATATTTTCAACAATACGCAATGTTGCACTATTAGATATCAAAGAAGCAATGATAAATTAATACTTTGACTTAAATAATATTTTGTTATTTTTAACTTTTATATCAAAATGTAATTAGATTAATTTCTGTGATTACTTGTACAGTAAACACATCAACGCATCGTGCACTTAGCAAATATAATAAACTAAATCTGAGTCAAATTTAATATACATTTTTTTTAGTTAAATTATTAACTCTATTATTTCAATTAAATTAAAGACATATTGAACAGAAACGATGACCCACAAAAATTAAAAATAATTAGAAAGACGTATAATTTGATAATTTATTGCAAATTTAACAGTACGCTGCTTTGTAATAACAGAAAACCACGAGAAGGGTGTCTCTCGATCGAATGCAATCCCCTCCGTAAGAAAGGGAGCGTTTTTATTCGAGGGCAAAGGTCAATGCCTGGCATGTACTCGACGTCGCGAAATGTAAGAACGTATGGCATAATGCCGGTCGAAGCGAGAAAAGAAAGGGGCGAATCGACGGCCCACTCGAAATCTTGGGTTACATTATGCCGAAGCTGATGTAATCTTGACTTGCGACGAGATTTTTCGAGTGTCTCCAACAGGGAGAGAGAGAGAGGAAACAGAAAGGAAAAGAGAAAAGCAGAAAAAAAGGGGTGGTTGGATAGCGACATCGATAATGCTGAATGAAACATTTATGTAAGCATCTTTTGAATATTTTTTCAAAGCTTTGCAAGCCTAAGAAATTATTCTCGTCGACGATATTGAAAAAAAAAAAAGCGGAAGATTCGATGCATTCAAAAACGTCCTTTGAAATATACTTTTTAAGAAATTCTACTAATAAGAGATTTGAATTTTCTTTGTAACTTCTTGCGATTTGACATAAAAGCTGCATCGAAAAAAATTGTATTCTCAACGTAAGAATTTCCAATTTATTTTTATAATAATCTTCTAAAATAGGTGCCAAAAAGATTTTCTTAATTTCAGAGGGAATTCTTAGTACACAGATATTTTTAACTTTTTATAAGAATAAATTAGTAAAGTAAAATTTACTCTTACAATTAAGAAGAATTCTGGTGACAATTTTTCTCAGAATTTTTATACGAATTTAAATATATTTCTGAAATATCGAGAATGTCTACATTTGATAATTGTTTAGTTTAGCATACACAATCACAAAAATGGATAAAAAATATATCAACCGATGCGTTTTTTCATGAAATGAACGAATTTGGCAGAAAACAGTCGCTCTGCGCTGTGAACCGAGATATTAATATCGTTAAAGTTGACGACTATTTAGGGCAGGAAATCTATCATAGTCATGAAAAAGAGCCTTTTATGTTTGTTATATACGTAATATATTGACTATGAATACAGGCATTTGACACGGAAGACAAGGAACATCCAGGAACATCCAGGCCAGCCGAAAAAGTTTGAAGATGAGAAAGTGGAAGCTTCACTCAATCAAGACCCGAGTCAAACGTAAGAAGAATTTGTAGAATCATTAAATGTTGATTGATCAACGATTTCCAAATGTTTGAAGACCATTGGAATGATTCAAAAGGAAATTGGGTGCCGAGTTGAAGCCGAGGGACGTCGAAAGGCGCAAAATGACCTGTGAATTGTTGCTTCAAAGACACAGAAGAAAAAACTTGCGTCATATCGTGACAGGTGATGAAAAATGAATACGCTACAATAATCCGAAACGTAAAAAATCATGGTGCATCATGGTGAATCAACATTAAATACTCAAAAAAATTTAGTAAATTAACTGATTTTTTTTAGTGTTTAATGTCACACGTCGTTCTTAATGATCACATCGCATTGCATGCGAGCGAACCCAAAATTTTGACCCTTGGTTGACCCTTTAATTCTATAATATAGTAGAAGCTAAAATATTAAGATAGATTTAATTATAATGACACGGTTTATTTAGTAAACTATAATATAATAACTATAACTTATAAATAAGCGTAATCGCTTAACTGCTGATAGGTACAATCCGTAAATTATTCTGCCTTCTAGCTTAGTTAAAAGGAAACGATTAGACTGAAAAGAAAATGAAAAATATCGACAAAAATGTCTTTAATTTTCTTCTCAGTCTAATCGTTTCTCTTTAATTAAGCTAGAAGGCAGAATAATTTACCTATCAGGATTGTACCTATCAGCAGTCAAGCGATTACGCTTGTTTGCAAGCGAGTCAAGACGATAAGAAAACACATTCTATAGATAGAGGAAAGTTATCAATACCGATATACTCCCATTTGTTTTTAGAAATGCACAACAATTCTGTAATAATCTTGCGGATACTCAGATATTCGTTATTATATGCTTGGATCCTCGATTGATCGACCGGAAATAGATTAAGTACTTACTGACAAAGTATAATGTAATATAATGGGAATGAGTGCAAAATTTATTGAATTTCCAGCCACGTGACTGAAAATTCTCGACTTCGCGACGAGTCAAGCCCCGATGAATGGAGTTCCAATATAATTGCAGAAGCGGAAACTTCTCCTTGAAATATTCGAGCGCGGACAAGTCGATGCCGGGACTTTTGTCGGAAATGGGAAAGGCTTGTTTTTCGAAGTGGCACCGCGAAAGGCTCAGACGAAAGGCGTCTCTTTGATGACTATTGTCCGTTTCCGACGACTTAATTCTAACGACGGAGAACAGTCGATTCCGGCGCGGCTTATCGCCCTGATGAATGTGGAACCTAAGTGGATTTCTTAATTATTTCGCGCGCCTTCTAAAGAGACCTTCGTGCAGAGTTTTGGCAAGCATAGAAAAGCTCGTCGAGAAATTCGACGATTACCGCAATTCTGTGTTGGGCAAAGTTTATTTCGTTGAGGATGTTTATCCTGATATTTTGCAAGTTTTAGAAGAAACAATAATTAGAAAAAGGATTGATGAGAGAGAGAGAGAGAGAGAGAGAGAGAGAGAGAGAGAGTTGAGTCAGTAAAATAGACGATTATACAGGGAGGGGCATTTAAAACAGGTCACCTGAATAACTCGCTTGTTTATAACAATAGAAGAAAAAGAGTCAAACAAAAGTTGCTTGGTTTCAAGGGGCACATAATGTGATGTCAATAACTGTTTGTAGGTGGAGGATATATAAAAGGTCAAATCTGCTTTTTTAAATGGAATGATATGTTTTTATACTTATATTCCGATAGAGCATTTTAAGATGAACACAATGACCTATAATTGAAGATCCTTCAAGGTTACGCAAGGAAAATAATTGGATGTAATAGAAAATAAATTGTTTCAAGGCACATTTGTCTTTACTTAACATATTTCAGCGCCATCTCTTGCAAGAACATCTACTGCTAGACAGTCACACCGCTTACCATTTCGAGAATCTTCGCGAAGCATACACGTAATTTGTAAATGAGTGAAAGTCCTTTTTAAGCAGGTTCAACTATTATATTAATATTTAAAGTAAAAAATGCGGCTGAATTAAATTATCGTTACAGCGATTCCAAATTATATGCAATGTTAGTGCAATGAATTGTGGATATTATTTATGTGCTATATTTTTAGTAAATTATTAGTGTATAGATAGAATATTAACAAATGTATGAGATTGTCAACGACTCGAAAGGTTGAGTGTACACTTGGGCAACATTGCACTTTGCGATGTGACGGACCGTGAGGTAAACTTTGTGACAATAAAGTTTTAAATCCATATGTAAAGTCTGATTTTTCTTTTTTGTACAATTGTTGATATTTCATCTGTCAAATCCTAGTTTTTCAAAGTCCTAAGTTGGTTGAGTATGTATTAAATCGGTGATTATCGATTCGGAACGATTGATAAGGCGATATGCTTAAAATGGTCAATTTTAGAATAATATTACAAGAAAACTATACAGTCGATATTGTTCAAATTGTGGGATATTTGTGTATAGTATTTATTTATATCATATAAAAAAGTTAGTCTCTAAGTTGGTTTTCGACTAACAGTCGAATCTCCTTAAACTTTAAAAGTTGATCGCCATTTAGGCTGCGCGCGGATTAGTGAAATAAGAGACAGGAACCAAGTGAAAATCGACAGAAATGTGTAAGTAAATCTCAACATTGTATATTATATATGTGTTTTATGTTGTAAATTATATATGTGTGTAAATTGCATTTAATTGGTAAAACTGCGATTCCGAAAATTTGGAAATTTGACCGTCACACATCAGTATCTCTTTAATCCAGGTTTGTTCCCCAATTTTAGTTCCGGATGCAAAATGTAAAAAAATCAATGTGATTAAGATTTCGGGGACTGCAAAGTATTGATATGTGTTTGAGCAATGCTTATCATCACTTTACAGTCTTCGAAATTTTATTCATATTGAATTGTTTGCGTCGATGGCTTTACGTTTTAACTTCGGAGCTAAAATTGGACAGACCTGCTTTGACCTAACTCACCTTCTTCATCTATCTTATGGAGGAATTGTTTGGCTGTTGACATTGCTGGTTTCTTTTTCTTCCTTTATATTATTAAACTCGAGACTGCGATTAGTGATGTGAATGCGCATCATTGCTGATTGATTGCGCATGTCAGGAGTGAAACACCTTATATTTTATTTATATTACATTATTGGCACTACTGGCAGTGGATGGATTAACTAGCGTTAGAGTTCCTTAAAGTAAAAGTTTGGATAACTGTAAGATCACAAAGTATATATTTTCCAACCGAAATCAATTTTGTTTTTTAGATCTAGATCACCGCAAATACGGATTCATCGACTTTTTCAGCGTTATTTATTCAGGAATTTGTCATAACTATAATAAAAGAGTGAGTAACTTTACTCACAATCGAAATTTTTTTTAATTTATAAAAATTCGAGAATTTAAATTTCCCACACTCTCAATATGTTTTACCTTCGAATGTTACTTCCATAATTAACTCTTATAGAACCTGAAATTCTATGCATTTCTTGCATTTTAAATATTATTTCTTTTGACGCCGTTTGATGTGGAGATGTAAATTTTTCAAACAACCTTCTTTGTTACGCGTCCGTTTTAATTACGTTTATATACTATAATTGCCTCTCTATAATCGTTTTTCAGTAAATTGCCTCGATTAACGGTGCTTTTTCCATGCGATCGGTCGTGATGTATTTATTTGTAGGGGCAGAAAACGCAACATTATTGCTCTGTGCGTCGAGTTCCTTCGTTTTTCAACCAATTTCAAAGGGCATGACAAGGGCTTCCGGTTTTCTCTTCAGACGCAACTGTAGCGTTTCACACCGAAAAGGGTTCTTGTGGTACTACTGATGTCTTTCTCTCTCTCTCTCTCTCTCTCTCTCTCCCAATCGCTGAAACTAATTTAATTAACTAATCACCGTTAGTTCAGGTATTACGCGGAAACCTATCTAGCTTCATTTGAAACATTCTCAATGAGAGAAATGGAGTACGCTCAAAGGCGATATACACATGTTTGAAAGACAAATGAATAGATTCACAGTAGATCATATTTAATTTTAATCTAATCTGTAGGCCTATTCTGTAACTTTTAACGACAGTTTGGTATTGTTATACTGTCGTTGCGCAGCTTTTTCACTATGTAAAATACCTGCGTAATGACATCCCTAGCTAGTAAAATTATTAAAAAGCTATAGAATAAGCCTACTGAGGTGTGATATCCTTGTTTAACATATTCGTTAAACAATAAGGATGACATGATACCCAGGGAGCACCCAGGTAGGATAGGTATCCTTACCCAAGTTTCACTTACTCCAAGTTTTTGTATTGCCTATTTTGTTGATTCTAACTACTTTTCGTAAATAGAATTCTGTTAATTTAAATAATAAATAACGGCCGATGTATATATGACATAAACAATTTTGGCTCTTTGAAATCTTTTGAAGAGTTAACTTATTTTAACTTGTTCTGACTTACAGGAGAGAATATTCATTTGCATGACTTATGTAACGCATAAGGTATTGAGTCAACGATTTCTATTGTCGTTTTTATAACAATAGTCTTGGATCTCTATTCTTGAAAAGAAATCTGTACGAAAAAGGGAAATATAATACTATAGTATATCAAGTATGTTATACATATATTATACATATATTATATATATATAATATATATATATACTATATA
>NW_017304269.1:1192515-1193267 GCF_001594115.1 Trachymyrmex septentrionalis | reverse complement strand
TTTTTTTTTTTTTTTTTTTTTTTTTTTAAGAAAAGAATCACAATATTGTACGCGAGAAAGATTAAAATAAAAAAATACAGATTATTAATAATTATAAATTAAAAATTTTTATTTCTTTTTTGAAATTTGATGTAATAAAGTAAATATAGCAAATTATTTTTAAAAATGATTTTTATTAAAATTTGATATTATAAGTTCTGTACGTCACAAATTTTACACAATATAATCGATAAAGGTTATGATCGCAAGATTTACAACTTAAATATTCTTTCTGATAATTTTTTTATGAGTCTCGGTAATCAAAGTCATCGATTTGTCAAACAGGTACTAAAAAAAAAAATTTTTGACGAATTTAAAGTAAGCGAGAAATACTTTAAAATTTGATGTATGTTTTGTCCTGACAGCTATTTTTTTTCGATTGACTTGTTTTTCCACAGAGTATTCTTCTTGAATTAATTTTCCGAAAAATCTTAAAAAATTTCAGGTACCATTCCATGTCTTCATGTTCGGAAATAGAAAGAAAAATTGAGCAATTTTTTTTCTCATGACAATCGTATAACTATATGGCAAATCATGTGATCGATCAACCAATATAACTGATATGACCATTCAAAGTACTATTAAGGTCGTGAAATTGAGTATGATTTATTTTTTATATCATTTATTATTATAAATACTTATTAATTATATTATCTATTAATATAATAAACATGTATATTTAAATATAAATATTTAAATATAAATACAAATAT
>NW_017304269.1:1191525-1192140 GCF_001594115.1 Trachymyrmex septentrionalis | reverse complement strand
GAGAACGGAAAATATATTTATTTGTACAAATGTTCATGACATAATGAAGAGGTAGGTACGTCTAATGTTTCAGATTAAAATAATTTCATGTAAATAAAATTTAGACGGGAAATTGAATTTCAATTAAAATTGAAGTTGAAATTAAATGAAACAAATATTCTACAGCCTACATTTTTATTTAATATTTTTTGTACTTGGCAAATTTGTAGTTTAAATGTTGTATAATATAAAAATTAATTTTAAATTTTGAAAGTATCCCTGGATACTTTGACCTCATAAGTTTTTATCCCGCTTCAATTCTAAAAAAAATTTGCTACACGGTGAGAGAAATAGCGGGATATTGCAAAACAAATTTTACTCACATTTTTTTATATATTTATTAGTTATGAAAAAAATTTAGTTGTGATGATGAAATATACATTTCTGTGAAATATCCTTTATTAATTGTAAACAAATATAAAATAGGTGCCTTATTTGTTAGAAATAAAATTTTATTTTGCTTAAATAAACATTTGTTTCAATAAAATAAATATTTATTTAAAAAAATATATTTCTCATAAATAAATTTTGAAGTATCTTGTTCTTAGTGTATGATCTTGTTATTTTTATTTTATC
>NW_017304269.1:1181646-1191336 GCF_001594115.1 Trachymyrmex septentrionalis | reverse complement strand
ATCTATATATTGTATAATATTCAACAATCGTAAAAGAGATATTAAACAGATAACAATATTCTAAATATAAAAAATATTAAAAAATGTTTCTTTATCAAAATATATTTTGACAGAGGAAATTTGACGAATAAATATGATATATCAAAAGTATATATAAATAGGAATATGTATATACTTTGATTTGTATACTTTTGTGTGTAATAAAGAAAAACTACTTGGCAATTAAATGAAGGAGATTAAATTGATATAAAAAAAGAAAGAGTTAAAATAGCTAAAACTTTTTTATAAAGTTTTGATGTATAGAAGCTATTCGCGGTAAATATTAGATTTTATTAGATTTAATAATTATATAATTTTTCTCGAAACACACACACACACACACACACACACACACACACACACACACACACACACACATAGTCAGATGCTCTGTCTGCGCATAAAGATGTTAAAGTATAATTCAGATCAATCAAAAACAAATATCGCATAATTCAGCCGCAGTCAATTCGAATGCAAATTCGAACTACGGATTCGATATGAATTCAGTGCAATGCAATATAGTTCATACAATTAAATATTATAATTGCACTGTACAGATAACATTCTTTTTATCAGTATAATTTTTTTTGTGTATTTATCACATTTGGCCAAAAGTTATTATTGTTACAGACTAAGTTAAAAGTGCATCTGCAATTAGGAAACATTATTTGCAAACAAAATGAGATATTGTGAAAGGGGTTAGGCTGTGGCTATTCATCAAGAACCGTATTCTGCAATAAAACCCATTGGACAAGACAAAACGAATCCGGGCCTAAACGATTCCATTGTTCGTCGCATTAATATGCTAATTCAATTATCTGCCTCGTTAACGGCGCGACGGTTTTGCCGACAGTTAGCTTAAAAACTATCAGATAAGACTAAATCAGTTACAGAGCAATTTTTTTTTAATTGATTCTTCATTAATTGATTTTTTATTATTTTATTTTTTATTAATTGAAAATAATAAACAACATGTATATTGCAGATTATTGTTTGAGATTTATAATTCTTCTAATTTTTCTTTCCTTTCTTATTTCTTTCTTTCTTTAACAGACTGAAAATCCCGAATTTATATTCTTAATCTAGCAGCGTACGAGAAATTTTAAAAAGAAAAATATTCTGTAAAGAAACAAAATCACAGAGCAATTTGATGAATAGATTGTGTTATGTTTTTTGAAATAAATTATTATAATAACGAGGATTAGAATTCAATGAAAGTTTTCATCATTCACAATATTTGGAATCCAAATTAGTTGAGAAATTATAAATATAAAGCGTACAAATAAAGCATAATTTTAAAAAAATATTATTTTCATTAATTTTTTTACCGGATTGTATCTATACCAATCAGGATCCAACGCAGATGATCCAGACGGTGTTGGTGCTTCATGCAGTTGGGAATGCATCGATAACGAAGTAGATTGTGATAGGTTGGCATCATAAGTGTTGATGGATTTATCGCTTTCTGTACCTTCGGATGTCGAGGGCAACATTAGATGGGAATGGAGACTGTTGGTTCCTAATGTATGATGGCTGGTCGGGAAGAACGAGTTCAGGTGATGCTGCGCCAATGTCGGATTACCAACTGCCGGTGCCATCGAAGAATAAAATTGATATAAGCTAGTGACGTCCAAGGATGCGTTGTTGTTGCCATCAGCTGAAACCATTGACGTAGACAACGCATCTGAGTCCGCCAACTTAAAACGTGCTGACCTAGGATACGGATAGTAGGGCAGCGCATGAGCTATGGCCGAAGGATTGACGATCGGCGTACCGTAAGGCGATAAAGGAAAACTAGTGCAATGTCTCGAAGATAAGCCCATGACTCTAGATTGATCCAGTTTTTTGGCCTTTCTTCGAGGCCGGTATTTATAATCCGGATGATCCTTTAGGAGCTGATTACGCAGACGCTTCGATTTCTCGATGTAAGGAATTTTATCTTCCTCGGTGAGTTCCTTCCACATTGCGCCGAGCATCTTCGAGATCTCCGAATTGTGCATCTTTGGATTCTCTTGAGAAATCAACTTCCGTTTCTCACGAGACCATACCATAAACGCGTTCATAGGCCTCTTAATATGTATCTCTTGTTGCGCAGGTGTCCGTTGCTTGATATCACTCGCGTCTATAACTTCAGGTGACATTATATTGGAGAACGGATGATACATTGAATGCAAAGACGATGAATGTATGTCGAATCTATAGTTTGAATCTGCGTCCGAATTTAAATTGACTGAGACTGGATTGTACGATACTTGTTCTTGATCTAAACTATGCTTTAGCATCTTAATCGACATAAATCCTTCATAACGTTTAAACGATTCGTTCGGGATTGTTTACAAACTTAACACGCACACATAACGAACGTAACATGCAAACTTAACGAACGTGAAATGATCATGCGCTGATATGTGATATATGAGATTCATAAATTCGTTGGTGGATATTTTAATACCCAAACTAATAATTTTTGTTTGATTATGGAGTTCTTCCACTTCACGTTCTCGCACTCAATGGCTAACTAATTTTATTAACTTACGAAAAATACTGTCTCCTTGCTTGCTAGGTTCAAATTTTCTTGAAATATTTGCAAAAAAAGAAATCTAATCACAAATTGATATCATCTTTTTCTGTATACATATATTGCACATTTTCACAGAAATAATCTTCGGGTGATTCTTCTTAATTATTAATTCACGAATGTAATGCTTCTTCTTCTTTTTTTTTTTCACTTAGATTTGTCAAATCTAAAGGACAAGGGTTATATCAAGATGCCTTTTCGTTCTTCATCACTGTTATAACAAAACATATTATGTTTTTGCACTAAAAAATTAGTAGAAACCAATGATGGATTCAATTTTTCAACAGACTATTGTTTTATCACTGTGATCGAACGCTGCACATCTTTTTCCTAACTGTTTCTGTCTGTGCTCATCTTGAGGTTAGCTTAGTAGCAGGGTATACACTGTTGTGACTGCTGTGCCTTCCGTACCTCACAGCTGACTCATTGTGCTGCCACTGTCCTTCTCGAGTTCTAGGGAATCTCTTCCTTCTCCGTCGTGTCCGTTACGTACCCCACGCGCGACCACGTTTATGGGCGTAGCTTCACCGGTCCTCTTCGAAGGTCGACCGGTTAATTCGTCGACCACCCATCGACCGGCCCCTCGTGCACCATTGGTCGTCGTATCTCAGTTTTCGTGTAACTCCGCTGCTCTTCGTCCCACTTCGTCGCACTCTGTCACCCTACTTTGCTGCCTGCGACGGAGCTGGGAGCAGGCCACTTCGACGCGATATATCGCACGGACTGCAATTATTATTATCGATTACCTCGATAGGACGAAGTACAAATAGCGCATAGACCGGCCGTTATTGACTGGCTTCGTTCGAGTACTGTCGCAACCGCGGGGCTACGTCGCGCAATAATTGCGATAAAAAAGAAACGAGAGATCAAATAAAGATGTTCATAATTTTTTTGTTTCTGTATGCAAGTAATCAACCGCTTCGTGTAATACTATGCATAATTTCGTTTGATTTTAACATTATACTTCAATTTTACCAGAACCATTGTTTTCACTTACACCGATTGTGAGAAATGTTTTGTATGAATAATCAAAACTGGCGCAAAAATTTGTTGGTATATAAAATTGTTTTGTATAATGTTTCATTTTCTACAGAATGAAATTATGTTTGACGTTTTTGAACTTTCCTAGCTTTAGCAAGGAAGTACCTAAGGGTATACCTATAGATTTAAATTGATCTTTCAATTAAAAAATATTTTATATTTTGCTATTTTAATCAAGAAAAATCGGCAATATTCACTATTTGTGAATATTGCCTTTTTTGTTATTATTACTGTTATGTTACATTATGTTTACATTTTGAAGCCCATCTAAAAGAAAAGTGTTGCAACCTTTTAATCGCTAACTGTACTTATGTCGATGGACTATAATATACATATATGTATGTCATAGACTGTAAGTAGGGAGGAGAAAAAAGTGGGGATGAAATTCTCAGTTTGGTCTTAAAAAGTTTTTATTGGAGAACAGCGAATTACTTTAGAACGTTGCTTTGCGTTGTGGTGGAGTGGGGGTGGAGTGGGGGTGGAGTGGAGGCTTTCATTAGCTACAGCTAGTAGCTAATGAAAGCTGGTATTTTACCTTCACTCCACCTTCTATAATAATAAATAAAAATCTTTTGAGATCGGGCTCATCCTTTAGAATTTCAACCCCACTTTTTCACACCCTTCCCCTCTAGCTGCTGCTTTTTCACTTTCTGCTTTTCCGAAGTAAAAGCGTCTCAGTGTTAAATGTCTTTGCAGGACTATATGTTCAAAAATTTACGTTTATATGTGCACTACAGATTTTTAGTACTGGTAGTAAATTTTTGTTTAAATTTTTGTGTTGAATTTTTAACATACTTGAGTGTTAATTTAATAAAGTGTGATTATGTTATTTAAATATTTTGTATTAAATCAATATTTTTTAATATTAGAATGACATAATTAAAAATAAGTGAACAAATAACATAAAAATAATAGTGGATTTATAAAAAATAAATTTATTATTTCTAATCCATTAATTCTAAGAAGAAATGAATAAAAAATTAACGTACTCGCTGAGAGAAAAATTTTTGGCATTTGTAACTATAATTACATGTTACTATAATTATGGTTATTACCACTGTAGTGTTATAGTAACAACTATATATAATTCTATTAACAAATATATATAGTTGATAATCATAAAAGTGACTATGTAATTTCAAACCATTTTTATGGTAATAATAACTATAATTATAGTCATTTTCGGTTACCAGCTATATATATTTGTTGATATATATATAGTTATTATTACTAACTCAGTAATAATAATTATAATTATGACATACAAGTCAAACACAATTATAGTTACAAATACTAAAACTTTTTTCTCAGTACGCATTAATTAAATATATTATAAACGTTAATTTTATTAAAGAAATATGTTTTCAAATTGTATCAGTGTTGCATTTTTGTGTTTATTTCGACGTAATGTTTGTGTGTCGGTTTATATTACTTTCTAACATATTCATTTTGTGATTAACATAAAAATTGGTTGGACTGTTTAGGACGTGAAATGTCACAAATTAAATTTATGTTAAATTTAAGACAAATTTTCTGTGCATGTAAATCATTGGCGGAGGCAAATTATAAAATATTCTGTATAGAGTGTGGATCATTTCTATATTTATTATTTTAATTATTGTATCTAATTGTTTCTTATTTTTGGGAAGAGAAATTTTAAATGAACATTTTTAGTGATATTAGATTAAACAATGATGAATATACAGTTGTAACTCGATTTATGAGCACAAATTAAATTATACAAATATTTATATACAATATCTTACATGTAAAATATTAATAGAATCAGAGGACCATTTTTCTATAAACCAAATAATTAAATTATATTATTATAATATTATTACAACAGTGATTAATGCAACAAGTTTCTTATAATGTGTAGTTCTTATAGTCTGCTATTTCGTAATAGATATTAATAACGATATACCTTAAGAAGATTCTAAAGTCGTCTGTATTACCGACTAAATCATAATTTTTGTATAACAATTACTTGTTTCTTTCTTTACAGATTTGAAAATCTTCTTTCAGAGTTAAAATATATGCATTAATACGTGAGAAGTTTGTGAGATGGAGTTTATGTCAAGAATGATTGATGAAGACAAAATTTTGAAATTTAAATCTTAAAAAAAATTTTTTGTCGTTCTCGGCATAAACTCCATCTCACAGACACATATTAATGCATTCTTGCAGGATAAAAGGATTTTTGAATTATAAAAGAGGAAAAAAGTAATTGTTATACAAAAATTATATAATTTAGTCGGTAATACAGATGACTTTAGGAATCTCTTAACGACATTAATTTTAAACCTCTTCGATATCTAAGTAAAATAAATTCATAAAGTAATGTGTTAAAGCGATATTTAGATAATCTCATAGATATAAATTGCCGAACGTAAAATGATTGAGTGAACGTTTCGCAGTGTTTTCTTATCGTGCAACCCCTTTACGCCGTCTTTTCGTTGTCGACGAGTAATCAATTGGGAGTCTACACTTCAAAACGAGTTTCGACCCTATTTAGCTTACGTATACACGCGCGCATACGTATAGAAAGAGAGGAGAGAGAGAGGGGGAGGGAGAGGGAGAGAGAGAGAGAGAGAGAGAGAGAGAGAGAGAGAGAGAATGAAAGGAGAGGAGAGGAGAGGATGAGAGCGACAGCTTCTGTGAAACAATGCCAGGCGAAATCTGACGGTTACCCTCCTATGGGAAATCTGCGGGTACAATGCAAAAAATCCTCTCGACGACAGGGCACTTGGATTAGAATGAAAAGCGGCGAAAGGAGAGAGCGCCTGTTCCCTTTTCCCAATCTCGAATCGCCCTCCGTCCTGACCCATCCTCTCGCGCCTTCCTAGTTCCCGGAGGACATTCAGCGATGCAAACGAATAGATGCAATAGTTCGCTTCTCTTTCTCGGCGGTATTAGTTGTTTTGTGTACTCTCTATTGCGATTGCTTTTTGATGTCTTTTCACCGTCGCAATCAAATACTTTTCTCTTCTCTATAGTGCTTGTGGGAGCATATTATTTTAATACATTTTAATTAGTGATCTTACTTAAAATTCTATTATCTGGTGTTATATAATAACACTTGTTTAATGAAAAGTATTTTACTTCGTACAACTAAATATGCGTGAAACATTTATGAAATTAAATAGGGGAAAGAACATAATTTAATTATTTGGTTTCTAGAAAAATGATCCTCTAATTCTATTAATGTACTTTACATATAATATAAGATAGGAATACTTGTATAATTTTGTGCTCATAAATCGAGTTACAACCCTACTCATCATTATTTAGTCTAAACAATCTAATCGAGCACACATAAATTTATTTTAGCAATAGTGCTAAATCAAGAGAATAATACACTTCAATTGAATACAATAAAATTTTAATGCAAAATTATTTTTTTAAGTAGCAGATCTGTTTTATAAGATTCACTGTCGCGAAATATTTCCCGAAAGCATCTGTCACTTCATCATCGATCTCGGCACGATTGGAAGAGAAAAAATCCAGGAAAGCAAGTACGTCAGCTAATAATTTATTATCTCGCCGGGGGTGCGCCACCCCGAAAAACAAAACCCATCCTCGTCGCGGCGTCGACAAAAGATGGCGGAAGGAAAAACGAGGAGCACGTCTCTTCCGTCGCGGAAAAAAATCCGGCGACGTGGTCGCCATTCCGTCGGCCTTTCCGCGAATACCTCGTGCGTACAGATACACGTATATACGTATATGAACATATATATATATCCGCGTGTACACACATTCTTGCCCGCATGCAGTCGGGTGCAAATTGGTATTGAAAAATCTCGAAGTCAATTAAAACTCGAGGCACAAAGGATTCGGCGAGACAAAATACCAATTATCTCATGTCCTCGCCGTCGTCCACCCCCATTCCCCCGTTCCCTTCTTTCCCTGCCCGGTCGACGAAGAGGTGGAGGAGGAGGAGGAGGAGGAGGAGGAGGAGGCGGAGAACGAAGAGGAGAGAGGGGAGGCTCTTTCCCTTGCAAGAACTCAATTCCATTAGGCATTGAAGTGAGTAAAACGAGGATGGGCATCTATATAACGCACTCGCATCTCGCTTATCTACCTAATAAAGGTTTCTCTCGCCTCCTCCCCCAACCCCTCAGGCTTCTTCTACTCCTGCGGCACCCCCGCAGTACAAAGCGTGCCCGTGAGGTGTCTGCGAGACAATCCCTTGGGATGACAATGCTTATCCCACGTATGAATGCTTCCTAGGTAATTTAAGTATAGCCCGCCCGATATTGTTCTCCCTTCTCTTCGCGCGTTTCTCCCTCTTCTTTCTCGCGAGTCTTCATTCGTGCTCGTCCATGAAAATTCGTTGTCCTCGCATTAATATATGATCGCTCTTAGATTTTATTCTAGATTGAAATCTAGAGGACTCTCAAGCAAAGATATAAAATTCGAGTATCTCATTTAATGAATATTTAATACATTTGAAAGTTCTATTATCTATTGAGAAACGTTAATTTTCTCATTTTATACCTTACGATTTTTGTTCACTTACCACTATTATCTTAGAGCATAACGTCACAAGTGAGAAAATACACAATAAAAATTCTTGCAAAATATGGAAATATATTTTAATAAAATAATACTTACAATAGAATCTATTGTACTTAAAATTCTATTACGAGTATACGTAAAATATACCGAAATCTTCCCTTTCGTTTCGTTAATTAATAAATGATCATATATCTAGAAATGAATTATATATTAAAAAATAAATAAACTATGTTTTCAGTTATGACAAACTGTCAAATAATTAATATATGTATAGAATTAAGTATGACTTAATTTCTCCCACGAAACAAGAAGATACTATTTGATATATCTTAGAAGTATATTCTCTAAATTTCTTGAAATGAAATCTTACTCCAAAAAAGTTAAAGTACTGCCATTATCGAAAAAAGAGTGAAAAATTTGCACTCTTGAATAAGAGTGGCAGATTTTTATTTTTATTATTTTTTTTGGAGTTAGATTCACTTAAAAAGAGATTACTTTTCTTTGGAGTGAATCTTACTTAAAAAAAAAGTGTAAATCTGTCAAGATTTTTTATTCAAGAATGCAAATTTTTTACTTTTTTTTAATAATGTGACAGTATTTTAATTCTTTTAGAGTGACATTTCACTCCAAGAAATTTGAAGAGTATTCTAATTTCTAAAAATCTATAATTTGTAAATATTTTTATTGTATGTATTCTTGCTACTAACGTCACAATCTGAGATGGTACCGATGAGTAAATAGGAGCTTTAATAAGCTATTAAGCTATGTATGATCTTATACGCATATTATATTTAAATACATTTTGAAATACATTTCTTTAGAAGTAATTAAAAATTTTGTTACAAAATCTAGGATTTTATCACGTCAATTCAAGACGTTTAATGATTCAGAATAATTATTACGATCTTACGCGATAAGCAATAAAAATCCGATGATTTGGCTTAGATGGCAATTAGGGTACAGCTAATTAATAATACTCCGGCTTGACGATGTAACGTCTTTTCTATACAGGCGGAGCGTGTAATTCGGATGTGCGGGGGATTATCCACGTAACTTTCCCGACATTGATCCTGCAAATTAAGTTGATTGCTCGACCGACGAGACGAGATGTCAAACCGGCAGAAACTGCTGGAAGCTTTGTCCTGCTAGCTCGCAGCAGGTGAAGCGCCGCGGTTGACTGATTATGGACGATCGCGAAGGTGTGCGAAAGCAGATAGAGATAAAGCTCCGTTCGCACTAATATTCTCTTGAGAGATCATTTACGTACACTTCCAGGGTGCAAAAATTTTACTGTCGCAAAATATCCAGAGACTCTCAGGACTAAGTATTTTTGAATATTTCAGACAGGTAAAAAATTGTGGAAGTCTTTAATAATCTATAATTTTCGATAATTCAAATAATCGTAATTATCATAATTATAATATTACCTGATTCACATTTTTTACATGCAATTCGATAAACTTCCGTTTTTATAGAATTAAAAACTTACTAATAAATATATGTGTGTATTA
>NW_017304269.1:1179796-1181546 GCF_001594115.1 Trachymyrmex septentrionalis | reverse complement strand
AAACTTCCGTTTTTATAGAATTAAAAACTTACTAATAAATATAAGTATTTAAAATGTTGTTACAGTTAATTCAAATTATGTGCCCGCTCGTTGGGGATGCAGCTTAACAGGGTGTAACATAGGGAGAGTAAGGGCACAGGAGAGCCCATGCGAGATCGGCGGGTGTGCGACAGAGAGCGAGAGGGAACGAAAGGGGAGGGAGGGTAGGAGAGAAATCCGGATCCATCGCGGTGCCACGTCGCCACCCCCGAAGAGTACGCACGAACGCGTTGCGTAATTAGCGACTGCCTCCCAGGTTTCGTAGATGGGTGGTAGCAGCGGCGGAGATCGGACGACGAGAGAGAAAGAGGGCGGAAGGGGGTGGACAGAAGGAGGGAAGCGGAAAGGGTCGACCAAGTGCAACCCTAGAATCCGTTCGTACGACTTGCGCTGAAATTCACCGCGTGCACACAGTAGGCACACGTGTGCGATCTACGGGGTGTTCCTTCTGTAAGAAGAACCGGACGGAAATGTTAGAAATCCGAGGGGTGCGCTCGAGACAACGTAGCGGGTTAGATCCTCGAGATTCGGTTTTGCCGGGATACGGAAATGGTTAAGTTTCGACCTTGCGCGGGCGCTCGAATCTCTTTTTCCTTCGCGAAGGTTGTTCGAGAAAAAAACGAAGAAAAAGCAAAAACGGATTTAAAAAATGGAGCATTCAGATCGTTTTCGTACCAAGGCTGCTCGGGAAATGTTGCTTCGACACAATTCTTAGACAGCTTCGCAAAGATTTGATGAGCGCGCATTCGAGTTAAGGACGGATTAGCTGCCGATTTGATTTCTCCGAGGGTGGAGAAGGAGTTTTGGTCGAATTATGCGGCTCGTGGTGTCGACACTAATCCTTTTGAAAACACCCTGTATAAAGGGAGAGGGCAGGGGGAGCGCGCGTCGTCGAGACGCAATTAATGCGGAAGCCAAGCGCGGACGTAGAGGGAGTTTCGAGAAGGGCATCGCTATGCCGTGAGACGTAATGACTAATTGAGATCGGAAAGAGAAGGGCGAGCGAGGAGGGGAGGAAGGGATTGGGTGCTAGAATAGAAGGGGGTTAATACGAATTGCGTGGTCACGGTAAAACGTGCGTTTTCTCTCTCCCTCTCTCCCTCTCTCTCTCTCTCTCTCTCTCTCTTATTCTCTCTCTCTTTGCCTCTCTCGCTCTCTGTCTCTCTTTGTCCCCCCCCTCTCTCTCTTTCTCTCTCTCTGACTGGTTCCGTACTACCCTCTTTTCACCATCCTGGGACCTGTGACAAAGGATCACTCGCTTGCAGGCGCACCAATGGAATTATGGATTCCTCTTCTGTCGAGGCCTTCGGATTCTGCACAATTTTCCATATAATCGATCGGGAGTGAGGTTGCGCTTGCGAGGCACACGAATCGCAGGGATTACAGATGTGTTCTGATATCATATGTATATCATAGAAAAGCATTCCCAGAAAATACATTACTGTGTTGAACGAAGAAGAAACTCGTTCGTTTTATTCTAAACGAATCAACGTCGAGATGAATCAGATTGATTGACAGCGCGGTATATACTATACATCAGGATTAAAACTTTTCCCTTTTCTCCACGTGAATATTGATTTGACCGTGTATGATCGAGGCTTGAGCTTCTTCAAATTACGAATTGAATGCCAAACAATGCTAAACAATTTACATAATAAAATGCGCATAATAAATTTGGCAAATTTTTTTACATTCGTAAGTAAGTCTTATG
>NW_017304269.1:1169926-1179696 GCF_001594115.1 Trachymyrmex septentrionalis | reverse complement strand
AATAAAATGCGCATAATAAATTTGGCAAATTTTTTTACATTCGTAAGTCTTATAAGAATTATTTTGTTAAAAGTGAGAAAGATTGAATGTGAACGAAATATGTGAAATTTCTGTCCTAGCCTTCGCTTAATACAAGAGATTGTGTATGTAATTTAATTTAACAATAACAACTAAATGCGTCACTTTGCGCAAACGAGCGAACCATCGGGATTCGCGGTTTTCCCATATCGATCGCATTTCACACTCGCCGTTCCCGGCGACTAGAACGGGTTGACGCAAGACGAATCCGCCCCGGGAGCCACCAACCCTTCCTCCTCCATCGTCCTCGACGACGAATTGTCGTCGACGTTGTCGTCGTTTCCAGCGAGTGTCTCCATTCCGCGCCGGCTCGTCAGAACATTAAGATAATTACTTTCCAGCAGCGGGATGCGGCACCATTGTCGCGTTACCGCGTCGAGAATGGCATTACGCTATTGTGACGAAGAAAGCTCGCGCGGGTTTGCTCGCGCCGCTCCGCGCCGCGCGAGATGGTGCGAACGCGCCATTCTGTACAATTCGCGCCGCGACGCGGCGTTAGGCAGGGGTGCAGGGAGCGTTACGTTTCCGTCGAGGTGCTTGCTCCGCTGCCATTCGAGGGATGCCTTCCGAGCGAGGGAGGAGGGAAGAGGTGGTGTGCCCGGGTTGTGCCGCTCTCTTGTCGACGACGCCATTAATGTAATTATTTCCATCGACTGTTCTAAAGCACAGCGCGGTAGCGGGGTAGTCGGGGGCTTTTCCCGATCAGGGCGCGAACCGGGAGCGATAAAGGGAGCGGTGTCCCTCGTGCAGGATAATCGAATCGTGTGTGGTACCACGATCCGTGATTTTTTTTTTTTTCCGACACGTTCGGCGGTACTATCGAGAAGAGGGAAGTGGGAGGTTGGTTGTCAGAATGTGGACAACTACAATATGTCAAATTAGAGGTTGAAATGTGCTTTCGGAATATTCATCGATGTATTTTTATATGTATACATTTTCTATCTCTTTACTGCTGAGAGACAACTACAGACAGATAAAAGATGAGAGTTAATGATAGACATTCAAATGTATATTAGGAACTGAAATATATTAAACAATAAGAATCTTATTAGAGCGTACATATGAAAACATAATCAATAGGAAATAAAGTTCCATAATGATCGAAGTCTGATCTTTAATGTTTAAATAATTCTAGGTAAATTTATACACACATATATACTATATTGGTAATCATTCGAACTGCGCGCCGAATTAATTTTTTTTAGACTTAAAATGCAGCTGAACTACTTGTAGTACACAATTAAATTATATCTTTAACAGATGCTCAATAGACATTTATTAAAGAGATCTTGATATGCTGAAAATTTGTGAATAAATTTATTTATTGAGAAAAATATTACCTCGGCTGAAAGTCGAACCTGAATCTTTAGCATTCCGTGCGAGCGTCTTAAAATATATTAATTCAGAATGATTAGTTCGTTATAGTTACTATGATGGTCGTTTGACATTCAATAGCTAAAATGTTAAAAATTAAATGTAAAAATCCATTTTTCTTTTTATTCCTCACTTTTATTTCACACTCTTCAAATGTTAACATTATAACATTTAGCTATATCTTTATATTCAATAAGAATCGCAATTAATTTATTCGCAAATACTTTATATTTGTACAAAAATGTCAAGATGGCAAAATGGAGAAATTGACGATGTTTTGCATTAACAAAACGGAAGTTTGGATGTATGCATTTGAAATTGCTAACTTCAACACTTTAAATTTGAGGCTAGACGTTTCTCTCAAAATCAAATTTAAGCGTAACCGTTTCAATCAGATTTTCTTTGATCACAACAAATCAGAATATGTGACACAAGTAGTGTAATCTAAAGAATGAAGGGAAAGAATAGCTAATTTTTACAGTTTTAATATTTACTTGAGCGTCGAATCATGTCTTTTGGAAATACTTTGATTGAAGAGGACGGTTTTGGATTTGTGCCAAGGTTACCTGGTATTGAATTGGAAAAATCACGCGAAATCGTCAGAAGGTATTACACAATATTATCGTTAATTATGCAAAAGATACAGTTTAAATCGTTTTATTTGGAATAATTATTATTGAGGCAAAAGTTAGACATTCTGCAGACACTATGACGAATTTTTGTGCTCTGCTATATGTTTGAATAGACAATTAATAAAAATAAGCAATCTAGGTATTTTCTGTATATTAGAAAACTGCCTCTATTTAATCAATATGTTATACTGATCGTAAATGTCTCCTCTGACATGGACAGGTACACTCTAACGAATAAACACAAGGCGATTGTTCGTCTGATATCCTGGGGTGCTAGTATTCAGTCAATCAAAGTTCCTAATCGGGATGGTAAACTGGCCGACGTTGTTTTAGGATTTGATAATATGGATGGTAAAGTTTTCGCTTGAACAAGCATTATAGTCTTTTACGGACAGATTAATTAAGCATATTAATTAAATTATGTTATTATATGATATCTTTTATGATATCTCTTTTTAATTTAATTACATTTGAAATTATGTGTAATATTCAAGTACTTAGTATGCATAGCTTACATTTTAACTGAATATTTACTGTTGTTGCTGACATAATTAGGATATTTGAAGAACAGATATATGGGAAGCATCATTGACCGCGTTGCCAATTGCATTTCCGGTAGTACGATGCATCTCGACAACGTAATTTATCCTTTGTCGATTAATGACAGGGCTGGAAAGGATCGTTTCAATGGCGGTACGGCCGCGTTCGACAATACTAATTGGCAGTCGCAGATAGTGAACAATCAAGTGGTACGATGTAACTTATTCCCTGAAAGTGAGCTACGAAATTGTAAAATTATTGCTTGTTTTATATTGTATTCTTCGACGAGGTGATGTCGTATCTGAGCCAAAGGTATAACCAGAGATATCCCGGTGATGTGTTAACGCAAATTAAATACACCTGGACGGACGATAATCAACTTCACATTAACATTCGTGCCACCAGCACAAATTCTATTCCCGTTAACATCACTAATTACTGTTTGTTCAATCTCGCAGGACATGTAAGACATAAGTACAAAAAATCGATCTCTTTGTATCTTAAGAATAACAACATTTATCTGAGATAGAAATATGGGACTTATAATAAAAAAAGCTAACATATAAATAATATATTCAAATTATCTTTTTAGCTTCGGATGCATGAATTTTTTAATCGAAAAAAATTAAGATCAATTGTTGTCTCGTTAATTTGTACAAAGTGTACAATAATTTTTTAAAATTTTTATACAATTTATGATTATGAAACTTTCAACTTTATGATTATGAAAGTATTCATTATTTGTAAAAATTAAAAGCCAGACGTACAAAATTTAAAAAAGTATAGTTGGGGGAGGGAAGGATAAGAAATCAACTTCTGAACTTAGAAGTTGAAATTTATTTTCCAATTAAAACCATTTGTATAGGAAACCTCTAATTAGAGTCATGGCATACAGAAAAACGTAAAACGTAAGCAGTAAGCGAGTCAGCCAATGACAGTATAAGGCATAACGTAAACAGTAAGAAATAAAAAATACTGATTTGCTTATATTGCTTACGTCTTAATGCTTTTTTTATGTGCTACTATAGCTTCTCTCTAATTGTAATACGGCACTGAGAGACAATTTGATAGGGTATGGGTTCGAAAGAGTTGAAGAAACACATCCTCACGGTCAATGCCGATAGTTGGATCTTCATGGACGTCAAGAATAACTTGCCGAGTGTTATATATCCGGTAGATGGTACAGCGTGCGAACTACGTTTACCAGCACAGTTGAGCCAACGTCGATTATATGATATACCGGGTGGTGGTTACAACCACAATTTATGTGTCAACAGTCCTAGCAGCTGGTGTTATCGTTTCCACGCTCGGTAATCTTCCAGCATTATCCGACGTCAAATTTAATTTTAGTATTTTATGCATTATAATGCATTCTATAATGCAAGATGTTTTTTTTTAATCAATTTGTTTTATGAATTGTATGAAAAGAATTTTGCATCCTACTTCCGGACGATTTTTGGAGGTTTACTCGAATAATCCTGGATTACAAGTCTATACAGGAAACGATTTACCACATCAATACATTTATCCTCCTGATTTAGAAGATCATGATTGGGGAAACCACAAGAATGTGCAAATTAATTTCTGGAAATCGGTAAAATGTGTGATTGTAATTAAGTATTTATCTTATTTTTAAATTAAGTATAGTAGTTTTTAAAATAAATATAGTAATATAACTTTAAAATCAATATTGAAGTTAAATGAAACATAAAATAAATTAATATTGTATTTGTCGATTTAGTCTTCACGGGCCTGTGAAAATGTTATAATATCTCTAACAATAAAAAAAGACAAATATTCTTTTAAATAATTTTAATTTAATTTTAAAAGTAAAAGATGTTAAACAGTTTGATGGTTAATATATAAATTAAATTTTTCAATTTTGTTGCATTTGTTTTAACAGTGAAACACTTATTATTAGCGCCTTGAATTTCTATCAAGATTTAAAAGTTTAATATTTTTTTATACAAAAAGCTTAAATATATTTTTTTAATTATTGAAAGTATTACATTTTGAATAGACGAAGAAAACTGCAAAGGAAAAAGCAACAGAAATTTATGGCAAAGGAAGTGTTCCCTATCGTCGTCATGGCGGATTTGCTTTATCGCCCCAGAATTATCCTAATGCTGGTAATATTGAACACTTTCCGTCCTGCATGCTGCATCCTGGAAAGATGTATACGCACGACATGGCGTACAAATTTGGTGTGCTTTTCCAAGAATAAAACATTTTTGTGTTATTTTAATTTATTTCTTTTAATGTTTAATTTTTACCTGATATTGAAAGAATCTTTCGTTACATTTTGACGTAAAATTTGTTACAATTTTACCATTTTTAATAATAAACGAGAGACAATTTGATAATCTATATTAAATATCGCTTGTAATGATAGGAATTTTTTAAATATACAAAAGACATTTTTTATCTACATACCTCTACAACACGAAATATTGCAGTAGCAATATTTTAATAGTAATACAACAAAAACTATAGTAATATTGCTGTAATATTGAAATTGTAATATTTTATTTGAAATACTGCAACAATATTGTGAAATATTGTATTTCTAATATTTTGTAGGAGACATTATAATATATTGTTGCAACAATGTTCAAACAAAAGGTATATGATCTGATAGTAATGGATACAATCACAAGTAATGGTACAATCAATTTCCGAAGAAATTGATTTTGAATATAGTTATATGAAGGTTATGACTATTTTAAAAAATGGAATTGTGCAATTTCTTTTATATAACATAATTTCTATAATTATAAAAGAGTTATTAAATGAGAGTATTAAAGTCATCAAAAGAATCAATGATCAAAAAATTTTGCCCAGGACCGACTATTTTTAATAGTATTTCGTCGGTGAAAATACTAAGATCAATTAAAATTGTTCCCAAATAATTTAAGTAATCAGACAACTTTCATATCACGTTGGAAACTACCAGTTCTCGTCTGATCACTGAAGTCAAGCAACGTTGAGCACGGTTAGTACTTGGATGGGTGACCGCTTGGGAACACCGTGTGATGTTGTCCCTTAATTTTTTTATTTTTATTTTTTGTCAAGCTAAAAGAAGATCATATGTTGAGATAATTAATTTATAATACTGCTTGACTTCAATGATCTGCCTTTTTAGACATTGTCTCGGAATCCGATCGGATATATCCGGATAATATGTCCGGAAAATATTGGATATCTATTCTGTTAGCGGATCACAGAGTATTGAAAATACATTCTTGTTTATAAAATATGAATAAATAAAGTTACTTTAAAGATAATGAAAATATTTGCATATCTATATACCCCACTGAGAGAGAAACACGAAACAATACATTTAACAATAAGGACTTTTGCTAAATGTCGTAACTTTTATGCAAGAAAGAAAGAGAAAAGAAAGTTGCTTTAAATAAACTCTATTCACATCTTTATTATACTGACATGTTTTTTAGTATATTATACATAATTAAAATTCTTACTGTGATGTAGGCCACGAAGTAATAATAGATACATTATATAAGCAACCATATGTTGGTGATTGTATTATGAGAAATTCTCTTTGAGGTTTAAGCACAAAGTGCACTAATTTTGTACATGGGACTACATTCATGCCGCGTTCCAAGCTAAAATTTATAAATATATAAAGCTATATCTTTTTTTGTATATGTGTACACGTGCGTTCGTTCGCTTAAAGCTATAGTAATCTAGCGTTTGTACATCTCTAGCGTGTTACTTCTAATCTAATCGTATTATATTTACGTAATAATTATAGGCAGTAAATTGATAGAACACTTATTTCTTAACGACGCACAGAGAATTATTGATTATAAATTTCTACCTATTAATTTTTAATGAACGTTGGCGATTAATTAACATCGATAGAATATTTATTAAGATTATTTCAATATATAAATTCTTGATTATCGGGAAAGATGAAACATTAAATCTTAGGTCGGTATTCATAATCTGATCTCGTTAGAAGGTAACTCATTTAACGTGATCATCTTTTATATCTTTGTGTAAATATTCTATTTGTGTAAAGCTGCCTCCAGATGATATGGCCAATGTATAGGCCAACTTTGCATACATTCGCTAAATATTGACTACATTCAATATATGGATAATTATGTATGTCATGTATGTTATATGTATGATATTTGCTAATATTGGCATATGTTGGCTATATCGTCTGGAGGCATCTTTAGACAATTATATTTTTTATTTGGATTTCAGGGAACACATGAAAATATTTTGTATTTTGTATTCCATGGGAACATAAAAGTATTTTGTATTTTGTAATTCAAATACTAAGATTAACAATCAATTTTGTTATTTGAATTACAAAAGAAATTTCCAATCCTTCGATTTTAATACATAATACTTTCATGTGCTCCAATGAAATACAAAAAAAGTTTAACCGACACTTCAGCATCCCCTTAAGATTATCCATGATCAGACTTGAGATGATTTTAAATATTAGGTCGAACTATGAATATCGTCCCTAAGTATGATTGGGTATTAGCAGTGTGAAAATAATGAAAACCTCATAAGATAGCAGTCGTAAAGAATCGTTTGTAACATAATATATTTATCTGGCAGTTAAATAATGCATTCCGCACGCAATTGAACACAAAAGGTCAAGGCGCTCCACTTCGATCATTGTTGTATTAAAAATTTTAAACTTGTTTGAGAAGAGGGCGTTCTCTTTTGCTGATTTCTGGTTTTTACCATCAGTAGCACAAGGGCGTAGTCAACGGTACAGTTCTCCGAAAAGAATCGCATATTAAAAATTAAAGTTATATATTAAGAATATTAAAAAAATTAAAGTTATATTTTAAAAGTATATCACGTTCACTAAAATGGATTTAGTTAGTTATGGCATTATTAACCAATACCATTAATTATAACTTTTCATCATGCTTTCTGAGACATGCTTTTTATAAAATGTTTACAAATTTAAAAATAACGTCGTTCGGTGGATTGGTCTACGCAATCTCCGGATGCAAATTCGATTAAAAATATGTGATCAATTACGAAAGGTGAAACTTTGAGAAACACGAATATTTATTTTAAAGCATCTTTAGCACATTCCAAAGTTTAAAGGTTTCTACTTAAAACTTTAGCAGAAAATCTCATGAGAAGCATCTTATGAGAAGCTATCTGAAAAAAGAAGGAGACGAGAATGCAAGGCCTCAAGAGAAGAGGTAAGAAAATTAGAATTTCCTTTGAGAAGACGAGGGGATGCCCTTCCTCCGGAAGATTAGCTATCTTTTAGGGAGGAAATGAAGAAGGATCCTGCTCAAAAGGAAAGAGAAGCCCTAGTCAGAAAGGAATGGGCTCCAGGAAGACCAGTGCTTCGGCAAACTATGGCAACAGTACAGTAGGGAAGCAGGAAGCTGATCGGGAGCCCGGGATTCCTTTAGAGAGCCAACGTTGTTTTTGTAGAAGGGATGACTCCTACCATTGTCGGGACGACAATTTACAAAAAGGAGGGCAGTGTAACGCCTGTATCGTGACATCGAAGAGCGCATTGCCGGAGAGCATTGCAAGAGTTTATTCGTTTCAATAAGATTAGATTTGAGGCTGAGCCGTCGTCGTGTTCGGACGTGCTTTGCTCGTTTTTGCTCTTTACTTTCATACACTGTGTTTTGTTTCTGAATAAAGAGTTCTGTTCTTTTATAACAAATGTTTCTTTATTTCTGTGGTGCGGGTACGCTTACGCAAGTGCGTTGTCACGAAATAGTCACACGAGTGCAACAATGTATTTAATTTTTAATATATTTCTTTCAAAGAACTGATAACTACGCTCTTGTATTACTGACTGTACGTGTCATCCTGTATTCGCGTCCCTCTCTTACGTACGTTGGTGCTTTTAATACTTTGCCGTAGCTTGAGATAATTACGCAAAATTGACTAAGAGAAAGCGTTACGCAGTGTTGGGCAGTGATTTTCTCACACAATCCGATTATTTTGGATCCTTTTTCTGACGATCTTATTCCGTGACTATGAGATGGATCGTGAAAGTTAGCGGTTTCTCCCATTCTGTTCTCGTTGCTGTCGTGTTTTTAGGACGACCGTGGATAACTAAACGAAAGTCGCCAGGATTTTTCAATCGGTGCCGAAAGTGTAGGGCGGAAACACCACGTTCCTTGACAATCTCGAAATGCCTATTGTTGTTGCCCCGCACAATAGTATAATCTACGTCTTCGTCCTGTAGAGTAATAATCGTCGATCATCATTTTCGAAAAGCTCGCAATTACAGCTAATAGTATCAAATAGCTTCGTGACGAAATCTCAGATTTTGTCAGAAAGACAATTAGATTCCTGGCAAATCTTTTTCTTAGAGTCCTTCTATAATTTTTTCGAAATTTCTACATAAATTTCTGAATTTTCCGGAATTTTTATATAATTTTATAATTTTTTAGAAAATTTCTCGATTTTTTTACAAATTAAAACACTTTTGAAAAGAGAATGCCGAGAGAATGTACATTTTTAAAAGAATTTTTATATATCTTCTGACATATTCTAAGATTTCTCATTATATAATTTCTAAAAAAAACTGATAAAATCTGAAGAAATTTAAGATATTTTTCATAATCTTTATAAAAATATTAAAATTTTTTAAAATATTTTAAGAACTTCTTTTTACCGAGCGTCTCTTAAGATGAAATTCGTCTTAAAATCGATCAAAATTACGCAAAAATTACCTCTATGGCAGATTGCAATTTGACAATTCGCATACGATGTTTTGTCTGACGCAGATTTATCTTGAGTGTGTGCTCTGTTCCGTGATGATGCCTCTTCGGCCTGGCGTTGCGATGTTTCTTCTTTATCTTGCCTCCACTCGTCCTGATTCTTCCATCTATCAATTTATTCTTAGCGCCTCTTCTATGCCGTTCTTTTCCATTTATCTAATTTGAAAATCCGTGTTACCGCATTACTACGACAGAAAAGAAGCAATAAATGCATACCTTGCATGAGAAACAGCCTTCCGTAGAAATCGTCTTATCATCAGCCGGCGGTATATGATAAGGATCAGGATTGATTTGGAAAGTTGGCACGTTACCGATATCCTCATCGTAGCGTCCTTGGTGCGATGGATTAATCGTAGACAGGCAGTGACCCTGCAGTAAAATTTCATCA
>NW_017304269.1:1168820-1169826 GCF_001594115.1 Trachymyrmex septentrionalis | reverse complement strand
GGTGCGATGGATTAATCGTAGACAGGCAGTGACCCTGCAGTAAAATTTAAAAAAAATAAATAATCCCACATCTTGTTAAATATTTTTAAAATGTGTAATTTTGGAGTTTTTCGTTATCATGTTTCGTTATGTGTGGATGATATGAGTAAAGAACGAACCTGTCCTATTCGCTGATATCCAGTCGGACAGCCACAAATAAATCCATGAACTCCGTTTGGGGTACAACCGAAAGCACATGGACTTCCAAGACATCCAGCGCTTACCTTTGGAAACAAATGTAAAAAAATACTTTTTTTTTTTTACATTTTGACTGATTTAAGTCAAAAGATAAAGGCTAACAAAGAAAATTGAAAAATAGTTTCAAAGATATATAGAATTCGAACAAAAGTACAAGTTTTACTTTACTTGCACACAAATTGCCAAATTGTTGTCAAACTGATATCCATCCGGGCAGCCGCATTTGTAACTGCCAATGGTGTTAATACAAGTATTGTCTCCGCATGGTGAAGCATTGCATTCATTTTCATCTATACACTGATTATGATAAATATGTTGGACAAAGCCATCCGGACAGCCACAGCGGTAAGTCCCCATAAGATTCTAAAAAGAAAAATTGCATATTGTGAAGAAGGTACACAAAAGTTTTGTAAAACTAAGAATAAAGAAAAAAATAACAGTTAGCGGAAGAAGAGAGGTTCCTCTAATTCGATTAGAGAAACTCAAATATATACCTGACAACCATGTTCACAATTAGCATCGTCAGCACATTCATTGTAGTCCGTGCAGAATCGTCTGGTATGATCTAGTTTAAAACCTCTTGGGCAAATACACTGAAAACTTCCCAAGGTATTAATACATTTTCCGGGTTTCGGGCAAATGCCTGGTTCATCGCATTCGTTTATATCTAGAAGAAAATTATATTATAAGAAATACAGCGTGCGAAATTATAAAATGTTATTTAGACGACGACAAACATTAATATAATATATATATATATATATATATA
>NW_017304269.1:1158883-1168720 GCF_001594115.1 Trachymyrmex septentrionalis | reverse complement strand
ATATTATATTATATTAATGTTTGTATATAATAAAGTAAAAATTAACCATGACACGCATCTCCTTGTTGAATGTAGCCCTCCTGACAGTCGCAAGTGTAGCTCCCCGGTGTGTTTATACAATTTTGCTGGCACAGATGATTTCCGGTTGTGCATTCATCCAAATCTCTGCAGCTGATACCGTCGGGATTCAGGATGAAACCCGACGGGCATGAACAGATGAAGCTACCCTCGGTATTTTGACAATTGTACTTGCACGGTTTTGGCGTTAATTCGCACTCGTTAATATCTACGATTTCAATATGTTTATCATTACAAGCGTAATTACTTGTTAAGCTTAAACGACTGGAGAAACTTACCAATACATTGAATGCCAGACTTATCGGCCTTATACCCTTTATTGCAGATGCATCTGTAGGAGCCGAGTGTGTTGATGCAAAGGCCATTCCTACAGAGATCGGGTATAGTTTTACATTCGTCGATATCTGAAAATATACATCGATTCTCAGAGCGGAAAACAGAGTTTTAATTTAGATTCTTATCTTAATCACTGTTGATTAAATATTAAATTGTAGATACATAATTAGAAAATTTGTGTTAAAAATTTAACACAATTTTACGTACTTCAAATTTTTTATTTAAATTTTATTTTTTGTATTAATATAATACAAGATGAATGTGGTAAAAAATAACAAACATTATGTAAAAATTAAATAATGTCATATTTTGATACAATTTGAAAAATAAATTATGGAGCCATATTTCTTCAATAAAATTAATATTTACGAATAATATTGAGTTGGAACAAAAGTTCGTATCGCTATTTTATTTGTATAATGTTTTAAAAAAAATGTGGTAATTATATATTATTCAATACCGCAGAGTAAAGAGCATTAGCGACCTTCCTGGTGCGGCTCGCCTACAAAAAGTAATCGCAAGGGATCATTTCAACCAATTAGGTTATTTGCAAAGAGAAAATGATGAATATATGGACAACGCTGAGGAAATTTTGAGATTCCTACTCAACACTCATTTTTCTGGTGCTCACTATCTCCAGTGAGGAAATTAGTGAGGAGAGAGAAGATAGCGTATGATATTATTGCATACCTTGTCCGTCCACGGAGAATCCTTTGTCCAGACAGAGTTCGTTATAATTGTCGGAGTCTCTAGATGGACAAATCTCGCAATGCGGTCCCCAGGCTGCTCCCATGGTGCAGCAACAATCCGCCTTTGTAACCGTGCGCAGTTCCGAGGTTCTGGCAGTGCACCTGCCGCCGATTGTTTGCAGGAAGCAATAGCCGACTCTTCGGTCTGATCATATAGAAGTACGAGCATATTTCTATCTTCAGCATTTTAACCTTGATATTTGATATTTTTATTTATTATCTAATATGGTATCTTTTTTGCGCTTCATACCGATACATGACTTCCCGTCCGTGCTTTGTTCGAAACCATCGTAACAAAGGCATTGGTAGCTCCCTTCTAAGTTAACGCAACGACCGTGCTGACAAAGGCCGGAGTTAGTGGCGCATTCATTGATGTCCTTACATTCATCCGCCATTCCTATCTTCTGATAGCCAGGCGGACAGATGCACATGAAGGTGCCGATCAGATTCTTGCACTGGAATCTACAGTCGTTTGCTGGCGTTGCACATTCGTCGACGTCTAGAAACAAGAATTTGTATTAATCTTTTTCTTTGCAATGTAAGGGCGAGCCGTGTATTATCTAATTAAGATTTATTGGTACTAAGCATAAATATAAATATTTTTTTTTTCAACAAGGAAATGTAATTTTACACGTACAAATATGAAGTAAATTACATATATACGTCAATAATTTTCTACTAATATGAATAACAATTATATAACATAAATGTAACGTGTAACGTTAAATATTATACAATTGTTAAATAGTAACCTGAATATCATATAGTAGTTATACATATAATAATTATAATAATACATTTTAACACTTCCAAAAATATTAGATCCTTCAATTAATTTGTACATAGAATTAAATAAAATTATATTGTCAAAATACATTTTATTTGCTTCTACTTTGACTCAATTAATATCTTTCATAGCAAAACACACAGTAATATCACAAAGGCATGCGAATGTATGCTTTATTATTTCAGATGTACAGTCATAGTAAAATCATGATAACATGCAAATGTTGCTATAGATGTGATATTGCTATAATATCATTACACAACTATGATAAAAATTATTTTACTGTTATGATATGTACAAATCAAGATAATAATGATGTCACTTTTAATAATCTCACAAAGATATCAATTTATACATCTATAATAGTCTATATTATGAGTCCATTACGATGTGAATGTTACTTCTTTTATCTATGGGGGATTAATAAGAATTTAAATTAATTTAAAAATTAAAATTGATTTTGAACAACAAGAATGACATTTTCTAACCTATGCAATGACGGCCGTCGGGTGCCAAAGTATATCCATATGGACAGATGCATCGGAAGGAGCCTGGTGCATTGTGGCATCGAAAAGCGCACTGATTACCCAGCTCCAGGCACTCGTTCACATCTTCGCACACCTGATGAGCTCCAGGCGCGTATCCGTCATTACAAGAGCACTCAAAACCGCCGTCGATATTACGGCAAGTGCCATTGCCGCAGATATTCTGCACGGTCAGACACTCATTGTTGTCTACACATCGTCTCCCAGTTTCGTCCAGTATATATCCGGTCGGACACTCGCATCGAAATGAGCCATCCGTGTTGATGCATTCGCCACCGGGACAGGCATTTGTCATAAACAGGCATTCATTCAGATCGATCCCAGTATCATCTCGCCCTGGTCCTTCCGGACACATCTTCCTGAACTCCTCTAAATGAATATAAATGATTCTTTTATCATTCAAATTACGTGATTACGTAATTAACATGAAATTATTAATTAATAATAACGTAGCTCTTTCTTTTATTCTTTTAGAATGTTTCAAATATCGAAAATTATATTATCTAACAAACATATTTATACTAAAATCCTTTTAATTAATTACTCTAATTACAACCCGGCACCATCGCTCACAACACGTCTTGCCGCACCGTGCCAAGCAACGGCGCGCTTCCTCTCTTGCCTCTCCAACGCGCTGTCGGCAGCTATATTTGATAAACTGGGTTGGGCTATATCTTAAGCGGCCGAAGCGTTTGTCTCGGCGTGCTCTCATTAGTAATTACAAAAATTAGTATCCTGATTATTATTACAATACCGCTAAACGTTATGGGATTTTTGTGTTTATCTCGATCCCTTCCTGTGAATGATAAGAGAAGTCTTGCGAGACATCCTGTCTTTTATGAAATATGTCTTTAAAAAAACATATCTTCTTTAAATAAAAATAAAGTTTGATTAAAAAACCTCGATTATCCGACATTATCAATGATCAGATTCATGAAGTCGGATAATCGAGGTTTTACTCTAATTATTTAGCGAGTAATACGTAGCAGTGCCGTTAGATGCACACAACAGGATTCTATTTTTCGTAAGTGAAAAACCACACAGGATGGAATATAAGCGACAGCATTATGAAGTTTCTCACACATGTTCTAATGAAATGATGATAAAAAGAATAATGCCTTAAAGATGTGCCCTCAAAATTGGATAAGAACTCTTCTATTGAATTGGATGAATATAATTACTTGTGTATGATTTTCTTATCTTTCAGATAGTTATAATGAACTTGACGAGCATCTTAAAAACTATAAATAATTTATTGTGAAAAATAATATATCAGTCGGGATTTGAACCCAGATTTTTTCCATTCCGTGCATTCTCTTAAGTCGACTATCGAGACATTGGCACTGAGTCATCAAAATTCGAGGGATGCTTGCACGGGAGATCCAAGTTCGAAGCCGAGCTGAGATAATATTCTTCGCATTAGATTATTTACAATTTTTAAACAGATGCTGAACGAAATTATGTTAATACATTATATATAATCTTTTAAAAGTCTCCGACTAAACGTAAGTTTATACTTCATTACTCATAATGTATTTAATAAGTTTAATATTGTAATTTTAATAATTTAAGAAGTGATGATTTCATAAAGAGAACCACTGCAATTTTTTAATAAAAAAAAATATCTTTTACCACTATTTTCGGGCGGACACTGCTCGCAGTAACGGCCCCAAGCTTTGCCCATTGTGCAGCAACAGTGTTTCTTGGTCATCCCACCCTCCCGTGGGAAGGTACACTGGTTCCGTCTATAATTATCGTAGCATAGTTCTTCTCTTACATCGATACATTTCAGCGAATTTGGTCTTTCACTTAGCTGATATCCGACTGGACACTCGCAAATTACTCCACCTTCTGTATTGATGCATTGTCCATTCTCGCAAATGCCTCTCGTCTCTATACACTCGTCTACGTCTATATAAATGTAAATCATATTTAGAAAACGACAATGATCAATATAATTTATTTAATGTAAATTTTTACGTACCAACGCATTTCCTTCTAGAATGATCCAGTTCGTATCCTAGCGGACAAGTACATATATAAGATCCCATTAAATTCTGACATTTCCCTGGAGATGGACATAGTCCCGGTATCTGCAAGCAATTAACTTTTGGTTTAACGTACATAATTAACGTACATATCGATTATTTATAAATTTACAGCCTATTTGAATCGGAATTGTAAATACACAAGTATTAAATTTATTGGCTATTTTCTTTGAAAATTTTCCATCAGGATCTACACGACATACTTCATGACATTCGTCGATATCGCGACAGTGCTGGCCATCTTGCGCCAATACGTAACCATCTGCACACTCGCAAACAAAGCCACCAATAGTGTTCCGACATCGGCCATTGCGGCACAAAAATGGCATAATTCGACATTCGTTAATGTCTAAAACCAATTTATTAAAAGATTGAATTATATAAAAAAATATTTTTGTTAATTGTAGAACTATAAAGTGCAGCTACTAACCCGCACAGTCGTTGTTCGGACTGAGTTTAAATCCTTGATAGCACTGACACTTGTAGGATCCCAAGATGTTGATACAAGTACCATTGTTGCATATGTTTGGATTGCGTTGACATTCGTCGATATCGACACAATTGTCTCTGTCACGAGTCAACGAGAACCCGGAATGACAGATGCACTGAAAGCCGCCTTGCAGATTGCTGCACGCGCCGTTACTGCAGATACCCGATCGCTCATAACATTCATCGATGTCGACACAATCGTGTTGGCTGGGTCCAAGCTTGTACCCAGCTGGACACACGCATTCGAAATAACCTTGCTGGTTAATACACTGTGCGTTCCCGCTGCAGGGATTCGGTATCTGAAAACAACATTGGCGAGTCCATATTTGAAAAAAAGAAAAAAAACATAGTAGCAGCAACTTTTTTCTGAGTGCATTATAAATGGTAGCTATTTTATGAACTTTTCAAAAACTAAAATGCTCAGCCTATAATACCTCTAACTTTGATAAATTTTAGTCTTAAAATATTTATATGGGTATAATTATTAATTATGTCATTTTTCTCTGCATCTTATTGTATGGAGTTCATCAGTACTTCATTTAAAAAATGAGTAAGGATCTTTCAAAATATTAAAGTCAAAATATTAAAAGTAATACCTGTTGACACTCGTTTTCGTCAATACATTGGTGTGAGTCTTGGTCATAAATGTAGCCGCGGTTACATTGACATTCGAAACTACCAGGTGTATTCATGCAATTGCCGTGAGTACACATTGTCGGCATCAAGGCGCATTCGTCGATTTCCTCGGAGTGATTCGTAATTGGGTTCATTATTTGACCTGGCACCAGTCCGCACAGAATCTCGTGTTCGCCTGCAGCCAGCGAATGATTATTATTAAACTTATTTAGTATAACCAAATAGTATATTCAAATTGATCACTCAAAAACTTACGAGTTCTTTCACCAGGACATTTCTCACAGAGGCTGCCCCATGCAGCTCCCATAGAACAGCAGCACAACATCTTTGTTTGTGGCTGTACCATAGGATTGAGGCATTGTCCAGAATCATAAGTAAGATAGCAGGCCTCCTTTCTCATATCGACGCACTCCTCTAAAAAGGAATGCATAACAATTACAGCTTACGACATTCTTTTTATTTTATGTATAAACTCGTAAATTATGTTAAAATTTAAATTTTTCTCTCTGGTAATATCATGTATTATCCGATTAATTAAATCTAATGATGACAATGAAGTTTGATAAAGTGAATATAATTAAGTAGTTTATTTAAGTATACTCACTCCCTCCGGGCATTGCCATATATCCTTCAGGACACTCGCAATGGTACTTCCCTTGATCGTTGATGCAATATCCTACGCCGCATATTCGTGGATGCAATGCGCACTCGTTTATGTCTACAATAATTTTTGAAAAGTATTTAAACATCCTGCTATTTTATAACGTAAAAACATTTGCAAAACTCTGAAAACTTGACAATTTAACGTATATACGTGTATACAATTTAAGTATGTTAATAAAGGATATTAAGATCTAACATAATCCAAAGATACAATTAAACTTTTTTTAAAAACAGGACTACAGTTTATACAAATTGAAGTATAGGATTTTTCGAATATTATGTGTTTCCGTTACCAATGCAACTAGTCTTCGAATCATCCAGGATAAAGCCTTCATTGCAGGAGCACATGAAACTACCGAATGTGTTGGTGCAGTGCCCATTCTGGCAAATATTCTCATGTTCCTCACATTCATTAATGTCTTCCAGAATAACGGTTACGCGATTTGGTCTATACCCTGGTCCACTGGGGCACAGTTGGTCATACTCTTTCGTACCGATCTGCGGACATTCTTCGCAATTATTGCCCCAGGCGGTGCCAATACTGCAGCAACATGTTGCCTTCGTCACTGATGATGACACATCAAAGATGCATTGAGGCCGTCCAGTGCCATGCTCGTAACCGGTGAAACAAAACGATTCGCGTCTATCTGTGTGACAAACGCAAAATCAAGATGGGGTAATGAATTATAGGCATAGAGTATAATATTGTATTTGAATGAACAGAAAACCTACCAACACAGGCATTCCCGGCTTCCACTAATTCGTGATGTGGTGGGCATCTGCAGATGTATTTGCCCTGCGTGTTGATGCAGGTGCCGTACTGGCAGGACTGCGGGCTCTCACATTCGTCTACATCGGTACAATTGCCACCGGAACCATCGAGCTTGTAGCCCTCGTTACATTCACAGCGGAACATGCCAAAGATGTTCTCGCAGCGACCAAAGACGCAGAGATTGCTGAACATCTCGCACTCGTTGATGTCCACGCAAGCCTGCTCGTTATGCTCGTCCGGGTGCATGAAGCCCATCTCGCACTCGCAGCGATAAGCACCAGGGTAATTCAAGCAGTGACCATTTTCACAGAGCGTGCTGTCCTCTGCGCATTCATCGATGTCCTTGCAGTTATAGCCGTCGCCTCGAAAGCCAGCATCACACACGCACTACAAAATAGTAATTTTAGCAAAATGAGTTAATACTAATAATTGATGTTAACCGATAAAATCATAAAAAATTTCATGGAAATTGCTTTTTTATTATTTTTTTAATATTGAAAAATAAGGTCTTTTGATAGATCAAGAAAACTCTGAAATATTAAAATAACTTTATCGAATATTTCAGTCATTAGAACTTGATAGTTATGGATATATTTACAGCCTTGCAAACATATATGTACATAGTGATACATTTTAATTTGTAATAATTACGACTGCATTGAGCAATGAAGAATTATTTAATGCATCATTCGACAGATACCTTAAAGGAACCTTCGGTATTGATGCAATGTGCATTAGAATCGCAGCCGCCATTATTAGTGGAACATTCGTTGATGTCCCAACACTCAATTCCATTCCCGGTAAAGCCCTCATGACAGGTGCACACATATGAACCCTGGGTGTTCTGACATTCGGCAAACTCGCTGCAGGAATAAGCATTCAACCGACACTCATCGTCGTCGGTGCACGCTGGTCCCTCCGCCGGCTTCACCGAGTATCCCTCTTCGCAGCGACAGTTGAAGGAGCCAATTGTGTTGTAACATTCGCCATATCCGCATATCCGTGGTTGTGTCGCGCACTCGTCGACGTCTGATAAAAAATGACGCGTAAATAACAAGGTGGATAATGTCAATTATATCTATCTAAAACATTTAAAATAAATCTCACTCTGAAGAGTGAAATCTCACTCTGAAGAGTGAAATCTCACTCTTAAAGATTAAAAACTGAGCCACTCTTGTTCAAAATTAATTTAATTTTCACGCGCTTTAGCGTAAGATTCCACTCCAAAAAATTTAGAATAAGTAATTTAGAATAATATAATAAAAAGTTTACCTATACAGGATATACCATCTCTTTCGGGCAGCAGGCCGTTCGTGCAGTTGCATATGTAGCCGCCAGGTATATTTTGGCATTTACCTCCGTTGCAGATGCGAGGATTCTCCTTGCACTCGTCTACGTCCACACAGGTTCGGCCGTCCAGATTCAATGCGTAGCCGGTACTGTCTCGCGAATAATAAACTATTATTATAATATCTTTAGAATTTTAATTAGCTGAATTATAGATATACATATATTAGAAAAGCTAAATTTACTGTGTAAGTAGGTACTTCATAATCGATATTTAAATACGAAAATAGTTTAAATATCAATTAGACTTTTTTGTGAATACAAATGATAGTTGATAAACATGTTTATGCTGATTGTGGGTGGGAGTGTTTGCTCATGCTCTACATAATTGTAGAGCAATTTACAATTGTTTCTATAGTTGCTGGATTCTCATACCATATTTTAAATAAATAGATCTATCAACGTTGATTTATATTTAAACAAAAAATGTCTCATTTATGTTTGAACTCCTCGCGTATTTATAAATGATAATTTTAAGGGACGTTAAAATGTTTGTGTGCATTAAAAAAAAAAAACAATTTTTCACCGGCAAGAACAGGAAAAGCTGCCCGGCGTATTCAGGCAAATGTCTTCACAGCCGCCGTTGCCAATCGCGCATTCGTTGATGTCTTCGCAATGAGATCTAAGGCCCGTCTGTTGGTAACCATCGTCGCATATGCACTGATAGGTGCCCATCATATTCTCGCAAACGCCGTTCGAGCATATACCGCTAGTTCTCGAGCACTCGTCAATATCCTTACAGGACTGCTTGTCAGGCCCCAACTCGTGTCCTGGAGGACACTGACAATTAAAACTTCCTTCGGTATTGATGCAGATTCCACCGCGACACAATCCTGGCGTCTCTTCGCATTCGTCTATGTCTGAAATGTAATGGCAATACATTACAGAATTATCTTCAAATTCAAAGATTCTATGTTAAGTTTTTAAATTAAATTAATTTAATTTAAATCCAATTTTTTATACCATACCCATGCAAATCTTCATGATATCATTGCTGCGGTAACCAGGATTGCAGTCACATTGAAAATTACCAGGAGTGTTCCTGCAGGTACCATTACCGCACACCCCACGCATGATCTCGCACTCATCAATATCTAAAAATTTTAAGTTGAGGAAGAGAGAGAGGGAAGAAAGAGATTACCTAATTTATCTATACAGAATGTTTTGTCGAATTTCGATGACAGACTATTTTGATGTCAGGAAAAGTTAATTTCAAATTGGTTAAAAAATTTGTTATTTTATAAAAGGATGCGTGTGTAATTTAAAATATTTTTAAAAACTTTTATTGCTTTGTATATTATTTAAATGTTAATGTTTTTTTTAAGAATAGTTTAATCTAAGAGCAAATTCAATACAAAATCTATCAGTAAGAAGTCGAATTTTTTTA
>NW_017304269.1:1158172-1158783 GCF_001594115.1 Trachymyrmex septentrionalis | reverse complement strand
TTTAATCTAAGAGCAAATTCAATACAAAATCTATCAGTAAGAAGTCGATTATTTTATTCTAGATTCTCTCTCTCTCTCTTACTTCTAGAGTTCAAGAATCCAAAAGAAATCGTCTAGGATTAAATCTTTTCAAATCCTGAACTTCAAGATTCCTTGAAGAAATTACCTACCGTTGCACTTGATACCGTGTTCGTCAAGTGCGAAGCCCTGATTGCACTTGCAACTATAGCTGCCGATCGTGTTCTTGCATCTACCGTTCAAACACATGCCCGGAAACTCGACGCATTCATTGATATCCTGTCGCTCAGTGAAGCCGTCTCCACGCGGGCATAATTCGGTGTGAGCCTGTGTGCCTATTTTAGGGCACAGCTCGCATTTGTCGCTACCCCAGGCGCGGCCTACAGAACAGCAGCAGAGACTCTTGGAGAAATGACCCTCTATGGGACTGGTGCATTGACCATGACGATGGTCCAAGAAGCATATTTCTTGCCTGGTGTCGATGCAAGTGGTGTCTGTATTTGAGATATTGAGAAAAAATATGGAAAATATTTCAAAGTACGTACATGATCCACAAAGAGTTGAATTGAATGTTTGAGACAAAAATATTCAAT
>NW_017304269.1:1152540-1158072 GCF_001594115.1 Trachymyrmex septentrionalis | reverse complement strand
AGAAAAAATATGGAAAATATTTCAAAGTACGTACATGATCCACAAAGATTTGAATGTTGAATTGAATGTTTGAGATAAAAATATTCAACTTAATGAAATATGATGAGAAATATATCACAGTTTATGTTATTAATTCTTTATGTACTTTTCTAATATATTTAACAATCTTTTTTCTAATGAAAAAAGCGATATATGTGTCTGTGATAATTTAGCTTACGCGTCGTGTCTAAAGTGAGGCCAGGAGGACACTCGCAACGATATGAGCCGTCTGTGTTGACACAGGTGCCACCCCCTTTGCAAATCCCGCTGTTGAGCTCACATTCGTTAATGTCCGCGCAACCCTTGCCGTCGACTTTCGCGTAGCCCTTTGAGCACTCGCAAAGTGAATGATCACAAATCTCGCAGGGGCTGCCCCAGGCCACCCCGACTGAGCAGCAGCACTCCGAGCGTAGGGTTACCTTTGGTAAGTTATTCTCACAGCGACCATCTATCATTTTGGTCCAGCAAGAGCCCTTTCGATTGTCTGGAATTCAAAATCCCGTCTATATTTATATTTATTTTATTTATACTCACAATAGAAATCGTTCCATTGTTATTTGGAATTTTCCGTACCCATGCAAATGTGGCCGGTATTATCGAGAATGTACCCTGGAGAACATTCGCATTCGTAGGCTCCCGGAGTATTGATGCAAACACCATTGAAACATACGTCTGGTCCTAACTCCTCGCATTCGTCCACGTCCTCGCACATTTGATTCTGCGTGTTGTATCTCATACCCGTCGGACAGATGCACTGTGAGTAAAATGATGCTGTCGATAGTTCACGACATTTATATTCCAAATTAAGTAAGTTAGAAATGTAATATATTATATATAATATATATAATATATAATATATTACAAAAAATGGATATGCAATAAAGTATAACTTAAGCAGTTAATGAGTAAATTTCTCACGTACGTAGAGAAATTAAACTGATCAACTTCATACGATTTTAGTATCTATCAAAACATAATTAGCTTTAACTTCAATTTCCTGTATTTTCGATTTTATAAAGTCGATTTGCTTATCTTTTAAAAAAGATAAATATTTAAATGGCAAGTTTTTTCTTTCTCTCTCCCTTTTATTTAAATAAAAAATGAATAATTTGCGTACTTGGAAACTACCGGGTGTGTTTCGACACTGTCCGCCGCTGCATAAAGAATCCTCCAGTTCACACTCATTGATGTCGCTGCATATCTTGCCTGTTGCATCAACCTCATACCCATTGTCGCAGATACACCGATACGTTCCCATAAGATTCTCACATCCGCCATTGACGCAAATGTTTGGGTTCTGAGCGCATTCATTGATATCTACAATGGTAATCATAATTCAAATTATTCATTAAATTGAAAACTTGGCAAATTTTGTAAATTTTATGATATTAATATTTAAAAGATTTACAAATATCTACATAGGATAATTTAGAATTGTAAAAGTTGCTACTTAATGTTGGCGTTTTGTAAATGTAAAAGCCGATGTTTTGACAGATTTGAGAATATTGAATTTCTGACAAGTGAAATAATTGTTAATGTTTTACCGTCGCCATTATAAGTCATTCCAGCGCCGTGCGGACATAAGGCTTCGAACTCTGTGGTGTCCGGAAGCGGACAAGGTTGGCAGGTACTACCCCAGCCCATCGGCTGGCCCAGGATCACCGTGCAGCAGCAACAACTGGATTTTGTTACGGCAGTGGACGTAGGGTTGGAGCATTGGCCGTCTCTGTACTGTGAATAGCACAGATCTCTTCTCGTATCTGAGAAAGCGCAGAGGCATCCAATAGAAATGTAATGTTTCGTTAATCATCAGTCAAATATCGAATTAGTTGTACAAGAGACAAAACTCTATACAAGAAGTCAATTTATTACTTTTTGATAAAATTAATATCAATTTTGTCTTACTCTTGAACATTTAATGCAAGATTTAATTGTAAAGTTATATAAACAGCAATCAAGATTTTTGGAGAAATAATAAGTAAAACGGATTTTAATTTAATAAACGTTTAAAAAAAATTTCGAATTAAAGAGCATGTGAAAATTCATTTTAATATTTTACTTTTTTATTTTGTAGACATTTTAAGAGCAGAATGTAACTCATACAAACCTAAACAGGACCTTCCGTCAGGACCCAGATTAAATCCCGGATGGCACTCACATCGGAAACTACCAGGCGTGTTGATGCAACGTCCATTTTGACACGGTAAATTCACGCATTCATCGATATCTTGTAAGATAAATAACAATCGATTACAAATTAATTACTTCTTTTTTCCGTATTTAATTTTATCTTTAAATGTTTGAAGAAAATAATCTCGCAGAATTTAAATGCTCGATTAAATTTTTTGAATGTTAGATCATTGAAATGTTGAAAATTTAGATTATGTAAAATTATAAATCTAGTATTCTATTTCCACAAATGTCTTAATTGTTAGTTGTTCAATGAGGTTAATACCAATGCAGTGACTTAAATCAGGACCGATCCTGAAGCCGGAGTCGCACACGCACTTGAAGGAGCCCTCCATGTTGACGCACTTGCCGTTCTCACACATCCCACTGGTGGAACATTCATCCATGTCTACGCAAAACGTATTGTCTCTTGAAGGAGTAAAGCCTGATTGACAGATGCAATGATAGGACCCTGGCGTATTTTCGCAATGGCCGTTCAGACAAATTCTTGGATTCTCAACACATTCGTTGATATCTGAAAAAAGAAAGTTCAGACAAATTGTTACGCAATTATTTCCATTTCAGAAATATCTCCTTTTTCTTCATCACCATTGTTTTAAAGATCGTACAAAATACTTCGCTTCTAAAAATATTCGATTCTTGCGAAGTACTTTATTCATGTATAATGTAATATTTATTCCTTAGGTTCCTCACCTATGCAAGTATTTTTTGTCGGCGATAGCGCGTAACCATCGTTGCATTTACATTTGAAGGATCCGTTCATGTTGATGCAATGTCCGTTGGTGCACATGCCCGTATCTTGGCATTCGTCATGATCTAGAAAGGTATTTATTCGTATTAATCAATACATATTGGGAGAAAAGTATTTCTGACTATAATTATAAAGTAAATTATGATTATAAGCTCCACAGTTATTATAGCTATAATGTTAGTAATAATATTATAATTACATTAATATAGTTCTATTAAAAAATACATAGTTAACACTGAAAATGATTATAAATTGTAGTTAAATTATAATAATTGCAACCATTTTTTCAATGCATTATTATTAATTACACTACCATCCAATATTTCTACAATTTTTTTACCAACACAACTGCTATTGCAATTATTATCATTACTATTATTATATTGTTGCTTTTATCGATAATATCGTTATGCTGCTTCAAAAGGTTGAAAAGAGATTCGAGTAATGATTTTACCGGTGCAGTATCTGCCCTCGCCAGAAACGACAAAGCCGGGCGGACAATCGCAGGCGAAGCTGCCGGGATAGTTACGACAGATTCCGCCCTGACAGTAATCCAACTGACACTCGTCCACATCCTCGCATCTACCGCCAGGCTTCCTTGTGAAACCCGGATAGCATTCGCATTCGTAGCCTTCCTTGGTATCGATGCATTTTCCGTCGCCGCAAATGTCCGGTCGCAACACGCACTCATTCACCTCGGTGATTGACTGCAGTTGCGAGCAAAGCCTGTTGTAATCGTCTACAATTGAGTAATAACGTGGATCCTGTAGAATTGCCAGTCGCCGTAGTCGATTTTAATTTTTCATGTGTCACGCACGGTCTAGTTTTTTTGGATTTGCTTCGCGTGCCGCTTCAACGAAGAAATTTTTCAGCGTACTCGCTTAGGTTTATTTTTGTGTTATACTATATGATTAAAGGTTATCAACAGATTGATCAATGAAATTCATTCATGAATTTCTTATTTACCTTTAATCTTTAGGTAATATATTGTGAAATCGGACCTTAGAATTATTTATGATTAGACAAAACAGACTGTCTTCAAAAAATTGATTTTAATTTAAAACAATTAAATTATGCAAATTTAAATTAATCAAATGATAATTATGCAAATACCGTTAAAAATTATGAAACATGTATATAGTATCAAGATGCACTGCTTTGTGGAATTTGCCTTTTTAAAAATGTATACATACCACTGCCAGGATTAGGACAGATAAAGCACTCATCACCCCATCCTCGACCCATATTCTTGCCACAGCAGCAATCCTTTTTACTCAATCGCATAGCAAGGCGATTCCTACATTGTCCGTTACGGTTTATCGCCGTGTAACACAATCCCTGTCTGCCATCTGACAAACAATAATTAGTCATTAATTTAAAAAATTAGAAACTAATTAAGAAAATTAATAAAAAGACATGGAAGAACTCAAAATAAAAAATTCCGTAAAAGTTTTTAAGTTTTTAAATTTAAGAAGAAAATATTAATGATAGTGTTTGACATTTTGGCAAGATTTTATTGTAACTTTCTCTACATTTTTATTGTAATATTTAACTTTTTAAATAGATAGATTTAAAAGTGCGTAAGCTGGTAGATGAAATACTCAGAACATCTTAAAAAAATTTTAACTTCATAGTTATAAATTACCAATATGTTATATTAAAGTTAAATTTACAATAATTATACCTTCATGATATAAAGAAAATAATGAACTTTAAGACTTCTGGGCATCTGGGCAATATTTTTTTTTTCTAGAACAAGGTTTTAAAGAAAACTACATGCTACAGCCACCTCATCGACCCAGCAAACGAGAATAGTTTGAAATGAATTGAAATGGATTCAGATTTTCAGAAATATTGATTCGCAGATGTTAAAATGAATGCTTTTCAATCTTGAATGCATTTTTATTCATTTACAGGAATTGCATGGAGCATATCTCTTTGACTTTCAATCTAAAAATAATATTAACTTTTTCTATGCATTGTGAATACTGTTCAAAATTTTGAATAGGAAATGCAGTTTTTCAATCTAATTGCACATCCAATTGAATCTAATTGAATCCAATTGAATCCAATTGAATCCAATTAAATCCTAAAAAAAGTATTTGCTATTTAAAATACGCATTCGGATAAAAAAAAAATTTCAATCCATTTTAATCGTTCTAAAAGTAGTCATTTAAAAATTAATTGCAATATCTGTTCTCATGATTACCAATGCAAAATTTGCGATCTTGGCTCTGTATGAATCCCGGATTGCAGTGGCAGTAATAACCGCCATTCGTATTTATGCATCGACCATCCGCACAGATGCCTTCCTCTTGGCATTCATCCCTGTCCTTGCACTCATTGGTCTCGGGATCTCTCGCTTGTCCCGTGGGACACTCGCAGGTAAATGAGCCAGGAGTATTCAAGCACTTTCCACCCTCGCAAAGTCCGGGAATTGCTTCGCACTCGTTGATATCTGAAAACATCGTAAGAAGTTGTTTTATATTAGTCGTTTATTTATTTATGTTAACAAATTATAATTTATGATTTAATAAAATATATAATTATAA
>NW_017304269.1:1133592-1152368 GCF_001594115.1 Trachymyrmex septentrionalis | reverse complement strand
TATATTATTATTATTATATATTATAATTATGATTTATTCCAATAACTATAGAACTTTTAAGTTATACGTTTTAATGATTAAATGATATTTTTGATGATAATCTGTATATCAAAAGTTAATGAGACGTTAACGTACCGACGCATTGACCCTGATTGGTTTTCAAGTAACCCAATTCACAATCCAGTCTGACTGGACATCTCTCACAGGGGTGACCCCAACCCTTGCCCACCGTGGCGCAGCACAATTGTCGTGTGCAAACCACTCCTTGAAGGCTTGCCAAGCATTGACCATTTTTTATTTTCGTGAAACAGGGTCCAGTCCTAGACACGAAAGTACATGAAAGTATAAGGCGATACACAGATATATTCGTTATTTTACCTGTAATCGGTTTCACAACGTCTTCCGGTGTAACCGTAAATGCAAGCGCAACGATCTGGACCAATGCATCTTCCCTGGTTTAAGCAAGGCTCGCGACAAATTGCTAAGAAGTGATCTTCTATTAATTATTTCATCTTATTATTAATTATTTTTTTAAATAATTCTTTATTTCCTTTCTCTTTTTTGATATCTAAGATATGCTCTAATTCAAGATAGAATTGTAATTTGTTTTTGTAAAACTCTAAGAATCTATGATTTTATTTCAGTTTGCGAGATTAATTGGACTTACGTTCATTGCAGAATTCTCCTTGGTACCCGCTGCGACACTGGCATCGGCCGTCGACACAGTTTCCGTTTATGCAATGGACCTTACATCTGCCTGCCTCGCCGCGATCACCGCCATTTCCGGTCTCGGCGATGACTGTTGATGACATATTTGTTGATCAGATCATCAACAAATTTTATTTTTAATAAATCCACTATTGTCTTCAAAACCGTTCAAAAATGACTAACAATTTTACAAAAGCATTGATTTGAAAATTCTGGAGAACATTCGGTATATGTCTCACCTTTGCTTTGACCATTGCCACAAGCGGAAGCGACAACGCCGCCCTCACATAAACAGAGATTCGGTCTTATGCATCTGCCAAGAAGACCGCAGCGTTTTGCGCAAATCGCTAAAACAATGGATGATATTTAAAATTTAAGATAAACCGCTTTGATCGAATATGATACGTGTTTGTCCATTCATTTATTTAATTTTATCGATCGATTTTCATTCAATATTGTTTAAAATCTAATCTAAAAATTTAACAAGAAATCAATAAATGTCATCCAAAACACAATCACATATACATATAAAGAAGTGAAGGGTGCTTTCCATTTGATAACACAAGTTCTGTCTTTGTTCTGACTTTTGGAGAAGAATCGCCAAGAAGAATAGAATGACATTTTTATGAACTTGTGACCTATCCCGAATCTTGGATTTATGTCACTTTCTTTTTTTTTGCGATTAGAAATATTTTATTTAACTATAGCAAAAATTTTAAAAGGCAGGGAATTTAGATGATTTGATGTTTTTACATAAACAGAAAAGAGAGCCTAAACTACTATTATTTTATTGTTACACTAAATTAAATTTTATAATATTTCAATACAAATTTATAATAATTATAATTATAATTATAATTAAAAGGCGTGATGTTAATTCAACATCTTTAAGACATCACTAATTATTGTTAATAATTATATTGTCAGACACCCGGAAATTGTGACGGAATGCAAATCGCGGACGAAGTGCGGCCACATTACCTTCAGACAATGTGATCAACAGGAAGCACATAACAGGTCATTAAACCAGTTTTATTCGAGGCGGCCGTTCGTGTCGCATAAATGTCTATTTGTCCGTTATGTAATTGCATCGATCGTTATCATTCCCGAGCAATATCGGTAATGATAGGTGGTTCCTTTTGCTCGATATTAATAACGCTTTCTATTCCGTGAATATCTCGCGGGAAGTCCGATAGAATCGAAAGGATATGAATTATTTCATTCTGAATCGTAGCTTACTTTATTAATGCCAGTAATATGATTTTATGATTATTTCGTGTTATTATGTATTTTAAATTCCGCTTCTTTTAATTTATAATTATTAATTGCAATGTAACATGATTAATTAATTTATCATAAAATTTGAGGAAGAATGAAATATCTTTGCAATCATATCTTTGCATTTTGAATTTATTTCATAAATAAAAATTTTAATTTTTTTTTTTTTAATTTTAATCTTACAGTTTGCTTTTTTCATATTTTTTTATTGTGTCAGTGGGTCACCATCTTTATTACTATACGTAGTTACATAATTAATTATATATGTATATATATATATAATTATAATTATAAATATATATGTATAATTAATTTATTATTATTATAAATTTTAGCAAAATAATGTTTTAGTAAAATTGGATCAATGTCTTTACTTACGAATGACGCACAAGCCTGTTTCCACTTTTTTTGACCATCCTGGACAGCAATAGTTTTTGTATCTCGATCTGCATACGTTCGGCCTAGAAGCATTTTTAACATGTTTTTCGATTTCTGAGATATGCACACATTTTGTAAAAGAATCTACATACAAATGGGATTCAATTAATTATTAAACAAAACATAATAATGTTTAATTTAATTGACTGATTCAAGATTGAAGTACGGTTTTCCTTAACAAAAACAATAATATGAAACTTGGAATGAGATAATAAAAAAGATTTTTTAACAAATTAAAAATGCAAAACAAGAAAAGAGTAGATAAGAGTCAAGCGTGGAAATTAGAGTGCGCAAAAATAAAATATCAAATATAATATTACATAGAGCGAATTTAATAAAATAAAGAATAGGTACTCGTATATTACAGTCCATATTCACACCTCACGTTTGTTAATAAATGCATGAATTTATAGAACAAAAGTGAGTAAATACGCGACCTTACATGTTTCAGCTTAATTTTGAGCCATTTGCAAATACTGCCAGAAAACCTGTAAGGAATACTGCAACGTTCGTGCACAATTAACAATTAGTTGTTTCTATTACAATGAAATTTGAATTTCTATTCAAACAAAAATTGCTAAAAATTTGTATATAAAAATTATGTTAAATAAATTCGATACATATATACTAAAATTAATAAAATTGAATAAATTATTTTATTTCGTACGAATTTATTTAATTTAACACGTGACGTTGTTTTGTTATATCTGTAAAATTATATATTTATTTATTTTTTATTTTAAATAAAAATAACGATGACATTAGATATATAATTTTACAGAAGTGGCAAAATAACGTTATGTTTTAATATTTTGTGATATTATATAATATAATATTGTAATGTATAATACTCTATTATTATAAATATGCTATAGTTGAATAGATTATAAATTGCTATAGATGAATAGATTTCTAATTATTTAAACCTTAAATCGTATAATTATCGTAGGACTAAAAGATTGATACGTATTCTGTAATCTTTCCTTACATTCTTGAATACATGAATTTTTTGGGACCGCTTTCCAAATAAGTTTCCTTATTAATTTCCGAAATTATGGAAGCAAGAATTAATCATGAGTCATAGGTTGCTCTTTATGGCGCCAGCTTGAAGATGCCGCAAGCGGAAACGTGGCGTTTCCGCGGCATCGTGGCACGCGCAAGAAGAGAGGAGAGAAAAAGAGAGAGGGACGGAGAAAAAGAAAAGGAAGAATAGGAAGAGAGCGGAGTGCCACCTCGGAACAAGGCGGCCATTCACATCTGGCGCCTCGTAATTAACGTCAGCTGCTATGAACCGCGACCGGCTTTAAACGCCGCCACTTAGGCTCCTTGGCGCCGCAATCGCAAACGCTGGAGTACGCTGGCTTTCTCACGTCACGCCATTTTTTATCGCATGGGTGATAACGCGATCATTATCTAACACAAGGTTTATAGGGCTGTGGTTCAGAGGACATTGAACTTCCCTTACAGGGAAATCTAATTTAATACTGGCTAATTTAATAATGAGAGATAGTAATTAATTACTTATTTTGAATATTAAAAGTACTATTGTTTAGCGCTTAACACTAAAAGATCGGATTTGACGATCTCTCTAAAAGGAAAGACCGTAGGAGTCAATTTGGTTCCTTTATTTTATAAACAATAAATAGGTAGATACGAAATGTATAGGTAATCGTATTTAACATTAATTATTTCAGCAATAATATAACTATAATTTATTGAACGTTTAAAGTCATAAATTTGTAAATAACATCGTACAACGTATACGAAAGTAATATCAAATATAATAAGGTCAGTTAATTCATTTCAACGGTTCTTTTAGATATAGATAGGCAAATAAAAAGAAAAACAATTCAATCATTACTTTATATGTACATACTTAAAACAGTTTTTTACTTTAAATTGAAAACATGAAAAATAATAAAAATTACAAGAGGATATCACGTAGAAGCAAAGAAAAAAGTTGAAAAAAGTTAATAGCAGTTTGAATTTCGCGAGGAATCAAATTGCCTCGATCCTTCCAATATTAATTATACAGTAAACATTATGTTATCAGAATTCTTCAAGAGCTCATATTTGAGAGTAGGATTAATTAGTTCGGCAATATAATCTCGAAAATAACATAACGATATCAATAAGTTGTCTAATGTCGATTTTAAATAAAAAAGGAATATGTCATTTAAATAACATCTAAAAGAATTTCTAAATCTGATCTCTTATAAATATCGAAGTCCTTAATTAATTTTAACCGATTAACTTAATTATTTTGATACAAAACTAAACGCGTAATTATAATGTTAAAATATATCTAATTTACTTTTATCCCTTCATGGGATCCTATTTTAAGGGCCTACTTCAAAAATTTCATTTTCTTAAAACACGAATAAATGATCTTACAATGTCTTACATATATTTACCTATAACGTTGTACCTCTTTTTTTGTTGTTCATGATTTTTACGATAAACAGAGCTCCGCCGCGTTTGATGGCGGTGCCCCGTAATTGCTTACTAATAACATTTACAAGTAGATACTATAAAAAGTTCTTTTAGAAGACACCTGACAGAACAATAATTTTTTGATATCATTTTTTAAGAGATTTTAGTGAGGTCTTTGTGAAATTCAATATATAAGTAAAGAAGGCTATATTCAGTCAAGGATAGATCTAATAATATTTTTATAAATCTTTAAAAAGTCATCTTAAAGAATTCTTCCTCTTAATAATATTTTCTTGGTAATTGTTACTTTCCAATATTAAATTTTTGTAAGAGTTTGCCAATTCAAAGATTCTTCGACCGTAGAGAGAATTTCCTTCAGAATTTCACGATGCTTGGATAATCTTCCGAAATATCCAAGTTCCGGCGTACTGAATCAATAGGCATGTTCGTATCAGAGATGAAATCCAAGATTTTGCGATTTTAAGATCTTTCGAACGAGATCGCGCTGAGCTCTCTCGGTGCAACGCGGCCGGCCTTTGCATTCCCTCGCGTGCCTTTCAAGCAGGACTCGGTGTGGCAAACTCGTCCCGCGCGTTTCTCGTTTTCGCTGGCGCGAGGGAGATTAATGCACTCGCGTGTCCAGCATCTCTTACGCTTTTCCTTTTCGTACATCTCCTCCCGTGACTTCTGACATACGCGTTACATGCTTGGCGCGTATCACCTTTGCCGGCGGGGGCATTATGGCGGGCGCTTGTAAAGCGATATTAATGCGTGTGCACAGCGCGTGATGAAGCAATCTTGCTCAAACAGTGGCCCACTAACTGCTCGGGGTGTATACCTGACGGATGTTTACACGCGATTACGTCGGTGAACGATCTCCCGACTTAAAAAAAAAGGAAGTGAGAGCCCCATTTTGGATAATTTAGTGTTATAAAGAACTCAACTCTTCCCAAACTCGTTTAAGAGTAAATGAAGAGTATTTTTTACAAAAATCAAACAAGTGGAAAAAGTTAAATTTTCAAGAAACTAAAAGAATCGTTTATTACATAAACATGATTACCTTTCTCCGAACATATATCTAGTAGATATATATGTATAAAGTTTTAGAAATAATATTTAATAAATATTTTTAAGGCATTTATTCCATTTAGAAAAAAAAAAAACTAAAATTGTTTGGTTTGTGTGAAAATTTTATATTTACTATCTAATTATCCCATAATATTTCATATTTACCTTTTTTAAACATTAATAATGACAAAGATGAAGAAAATATGTTATTTAAAGTATAAAGTAACTGTTTTTTCAACGTTTATTTACAAAATTTTATGTTTTGTTCTTTTAACAAAAACAACCGTTGCAAATGTTAAACTCTTATACTTATTTCCCATTTTCTGTTTGATTCTTGTCGGAATAAAATTACTTCTGATGTGACGCCACTGATAGAGTACAATTTGGCGCCATAATTCAGATTTTAAAAATGGTCTTATTTGATTTTTGTGAAAAATTTTTAAAATCTCTCTCATCCTGCATTTGAGTTTATCTTCCTTTGTATTTTACTCTTATTATTGACGATAAAAATCAGATCCCGTTAAAACACCGATTGTCATTACGGTAAAAGTTGGAAATCGGCGAGATGACTAACTTTGATACGCGTCGTTAATTGGAAAATTGTAGTGAAGCTTACGTTCAAGTGGTAATAATAATAATAACAATAATTGACGGTAGAATTACGAGGAGCGCGGTCGATCATCACCTCGTAGCCGAAATAAGCTTTAATCCAATCTGTATGCAAATGAATGCTCCTTGGGAGATTGGTCCACTGTCGAACTTGTATCGCGGTGTCCGATCGCGCCGATCAACACGTTATAACCGTGTCGACAGGGTGTAATTTTGACACCCGCCCGTAATGATAGCGTGTCCTAACAAGCACTGAAATCAATGCGCAATGTGTTCATCGGCCGATATCTTTATTTGAAGATCTTTTCGCGGAGAGATTCACTCACGCTCATCACTTTGACGGAAATACAAACCTCACTTTCTTTACGCTTTTCGTATTTTTTATAATTTTAAACAATTTTCAACTTCTCAATTTTTATTTATCATAATTTTGATTCGAATTTATTTATATTAATTCTTTTTCGAGCCGATGTTTCATATTATTACACAAAGGTATAAGTAGCGGCAGAGCGAATCTCATACCTAATAATATTTTTTGTTTTTGAAATATATATTAATAGTCCATTTATTAAATTGATAATTAATTTAATACATATTTTCATAATATTATCATTTCCTTTAAAAATTGTTTCTAAATGTACCATAAATGTCAACTTGATTTAATATATGTATATAGATATATTTTTTCAGATATAATAGTGCTTTTGGTATCATAAAATGAATAATTACTATATTTAATTTATACATTGTGTTACAAGATTTCTGTTTTGAAACACTCAAATCATGATTTTTTATATTTAGATATTGTAAAAGAATAAATATAAAAAGGTTTCATTATACATAAATTTTTACAGAGCAAAATATAAGAATTATCATTCAGGTGTTTAAAATAGAAACCTTGTAAATCAGTTTAATTTTATGACATTAAATATTATCTACTGATAAATTTTATTATTTCAATATATCACTTAAAATTGCATATAAACAATAAAAGCGATTTTTATATGGTCAAATTCATTTTCATATATTGCAAAAAAATATTTGAATTCTTTATAGTTATATATCACATATATTGCAAATTTGCGTTATTATATGAACAATTTAATCGGAGTTTCTAAAAATCCGAAAAAAAACAAAATGATGTAATTTCTCATTATTTTTACATCTAAATGTCGTCAAAGACATTTGATGATAACAAATAACAATTTGTTTCCTGGGATTGAAGGATAATAATTGAAGAAATTTATTTTAAAACCATATATATGTGCCTTTCTTCAGTGTAATAAGTCCTAGAAAAACTCATTACTTGTTGAAGAAGAAAAAACTGATTTATTGCACTGTTATTATCATTTCCAATAAATTAATAGTGTCTTAATAGAACCGTATAAATGAGTAGCATCTAGATAACAGATCTAATTAGTGTGGGTGATTAACTGCTTACGACAGTGTCCAATTGGAAACTACAATTGCTTCAGAACAAACGGCGCGAATTGCGGGCCGTTAAAATTAAGGCGATCAAAAGCAGTCGCTTTTCCATTGTGATTAGGGGCAAACAAACAATAGCGTGAAGGATTGCAAAAAACATGGCCGGAGCAATTGTTTGCGGTTTCCTTAAACGAGCGTCGTGTCACAAATGCAATCGGTCACGACACGAAGTATTGCGACATACAATTATGTTGTGCGCGAAAAGACATCAAGCATCGACATTTCTCGATCCTTAGATACTCGACCCACTCAAATAACGCTCTTCTAGAATCTTAGAATCTTAAAAGGTCGAATTACTTAATTTTTAATATGTTGTAGAGTTCTGGTCGTTCGGAATCAATAACAAACGCTACAACTTTTATTACATCGTAATATTTATTTCATGTGCAAAAATTAGACATATCTCTTCGTTCTCTAACATAGATAATTGTTCTGAGTGATCACTGTGCTTAGAATAGAGTTTAAAACTATTAAATTTAATATTATATTTATTAGGTCTATCTCTGATAGTACGAGAGGTGGTCACTTATCCGGAAATACTCAGTATATCTTTAATTAAAAAAAAATTTTGGTACCTCGGAATACTTCCGGGTCGTGATGTAAAATTTTGCCTGCGGTATCGCAATCCCGGCAATGCCGGCTTGCTTAATCATTTGTCTCTTCTTGCCGGAAATTATTGCTCTGCGATCGCGCGGACAGTAACGATTTTGAATTATGCTCAAATCAAAATTAGTCGGCGCAATGAGCGAAAACAGCTTGAGACAGAAAAACAACTTGATGACGTGCTTCTTATCATTACATAGCGTATGTCGTTTAGGTTTAACAACCTTCGGTTGCTGACAGCTTCATTACTTCGACGTGGCTTCCTGTACACTCGTAACAAAATTTTCCCGAAGTGCTTCCAGGTGTTCAATACGAATATTTTATTTTAAATAAAGTTCACAATGTAACGAAAACGGTGCAAGCGGAGCAAAAAATGATAAATGTAAAAAGTGTAAAAATACTCTCGGAGCTATATAAAAACTTAAGTGAATATGCCGATCATCTATTGGACTGTAGTCTTTTATTTATTTAATGACGATCTCTTCTTTTCTCCGTTTCGTTTTGAAACAAACGTTAATAGACATCGATAAAATACGAATGACGCCTCGTCACGGAGTTGCATTAAAGATTGCGATAGCGGCTCTAATGCTGACCGCCTTTACATCCCTACGAGTTGCTTCTTCACTTCCTGCCGCCGAGCGTCGCGTAATACGCGGCTTAAATCAGTCTAAGTAGTTTGAACTAACCATGGATAATTTTAAGTGGCGATCCCGTTATACTTAAAAACCGACTCCATTTTTCACGTTGTTTTATTAACGAGAGCAACGTTAGAATCCAATTCCTCCAGCAGAACGTAAATAATGTGCAATGTGCCGAAATTTCCTTTACATTTCGATCTTAAATATCCGCGGTTACGAACATACTTTATATGTATGTATATATATATATATATATATATATATATATATATGTCATAGTCAAAGCGTAAAATTTAGTAAACATACACACTTAATTAATTAAAATATACATTTTAATAAATGCATATGATATGCATAGTTATTAAGTTTAGCAACGTTAATTAAAAAATCGGTGGAATCATATTTATTCTTTTCGGCTTTTTCGTTCATTTCTTGCGATAATGTTTATGTTTCTAAACATGTTGATTATTTAAAAGTTGTGCTTGTGCCTTTAAGGAGCAATCGTGATTGTATAATGTAATTATAAGCATGTCACTGCAAAGAGATATTTATTTTATTTCTTCATCATAGTTATTCATCTTAGAATTTATGTTTCAAAACGTTTATATTAATTTTTACAATTTTTATGTTATTTTAACACTAAGAAATGTTGAATATTAATTTAACAAAAATATTCAAATAACGCGATCACATTACGTTAAATTAACATGCGGATATTAAAAGTTCAACATCAAAATTTAAACAATAACAGGTTTTAACGCAAATACGAATTATTTTTTACCGTATGGATGGAAGCTTTAGATTCACTTATATGATAATGTTACCTCCGATAGCACCGTTCTATTATTATAATGCCCAACGATATTTCTTTGTCGGATGCGCATCAGTGCGCGTCCATCCCAGGTGAGGATCTTTTCCGGATTACGCAGTTGATCATTCGCGCGGCTCCCTCCGGTGTTATCAGTGACAATCGGAAAGACGACGAACGGCGCGTCGGGATTCCGCGGGCGAGGGCATCATTCGTCATTCGGCGAAATGATGAATCGCTAGCACAACACGTTTATAGACGCGCACCGGATGACGGTGAATGGGTCATCTCTCGCGCGCGTCGATAAAAACCAGTATATGCCGCGATAGATGCATTTCATATTCCGGAGTGCTCCTCGTCGTTTTATCGCGCCTGCCGTCCGCATTCCATCTCCGCCTTCTTAATTAATTAACGCGGTGTTTATTAATCAGATAATGTAGCGGTTGCAACTCGCACGGAAGAGAAGGAAACGCTTGTCGATGAAAGTTTACTTGATTCTTGTTTTGCAATTTATGCAGTGACTTGTGACAATAGGATTTTCTGATCAAATTTCGCTTCTCATATCGAATTGATCATTTTATACAAGACAGATTGTTTTCGGAAGGTACAAAGCGCAATATTAACTTCAGAAAACTTTGATAGATGTAAATCTATAATATAAGTATACAGTTGGGAAATTTATATTAAATTTTATTAATGTCAAATTGATTTACTTCAATTTTTGTGTTAATTTAATACAAAATGAATTAAAAATAATACAAATATTATTTTAAAAAATTAATACAAAATGATCAATACTGATACAATTTATAAGCCAATTATGAAATATTTCTTCAGTAAAATTAGCATTTATAATATGTAATAATTAATACGTTTTAGGAAATTTAATATTTATAATTATAATGCTAAATTAACATATTTCAATTATTTCTCTTAAAATTTACATTAAAAATACATTCCAATATTTGCTCCATCATTTGTTTACTTATTTATAAATTTTATTATTTTAATATTATAGAAATAAATATTAAGTATCAATTTAACAGAATATTTAATTAACTCAATCACATTATGTTAAATTATGGATATGTTAAAAATTTAACACAAAAACTTTAGTAAGAACAGTTTCTAACACGGATACAAAATTTTTACTGTGTATTTTGAATCATTTAAGTTAATGATTTCAAATGCGAGTTACAATATATTACAAGTATACATATATAGAGACGTAGGCTGATATGTTATTTAAAATTATTTGAATAACAAGTTGGAAGACATTTAAGCTGAATTATATACAAGTTATAGAGATAACAAAAATTTAAATTAAAAAACTGTTTTTAATCAATTTAAAAAAAAATCAAATTTATAATCAATTCTAAAACATATTTCTGACTGATTTAAGTACAATCTTAATATGTTATGAATCAATCAAAGATCTGTATTAGCGCCCTAAGACATTACTTAAGGCAGTCTTAAAATAAGAATGGACTGTGAATACCGTCTATAATATTCTATTCTATGTAACCTACGTCTATGGTTACAAGCATCTTGGATTATTTATAGATTAAAGTGCAAATTAAAAATTATTTGAGTTACAAGTTGCAAGACAATTGAGCTAAATTACAAGTTATAAAAATAACAAAAATTTAAATTAAAAAGCTATAAATCGATATGTGAAAGATTCCTTTTTAATTTCCAAACAATTTAAACCGCGTCTAAACGTTCCGACAAAGGAGACATACGCGACCGGAAGGGTTAAATGAGCTCCTTACTAATGTAGACGTATTAACGGGTGTTCTGTCAGAGGCAATTAAAAGCAGTTGTTTAGGTAGCGTTACTTAATCGGCGACATTTAAGAGCGTTATTAATACCATAACGTCAATTAACTACAATTCCGATGGGACCTACATCCGACATATCGCCACATTCCATCCGCGTCAATGTCCACTTAAATTTGATCGCGGCGTTCGAAATACGTCGCGTAAAAATGCGAGAAAATGTGATTGAAAACTTCGTTATACTCGAGAAGGTGCGAGAAACCAAAGTGGAACAAATATGTATGCTTGTCGCGCCTCAACGAACACGCGAAGGATTGTAAAACGCGTAATCAGCGAACTACAGATAAGAGATGCCCTACAATCGTTGAACTTTGTCATTTATCATTTGTATTCTTCTAAAGATACTGTAACGATCGTGCTTAATCATATCTCGACTTCGCTAGAAAGATTATAATTTCTGAGGCCTATGTCACATCAGTAAAACGATCAGTGCAAGTTAAATACATCGGTTTTATATACAGGAAAGGCTACAATTGAACAACAAATGTGATTCTCTCGAGTAAATTAAATAATTCTACAGCGACATGCAATCGTGTGTCTTAAGCGAATTAATTTTTATCCGTGTTCTGATTTTCTCGACAGCACGCAAGTATTAATACATTGAGAAAAAAGTTTGGTATTATACTGTAATTGCATAGTAAATTAATTATAATTTTCAGTGCCAACTATATATATTTTCTTTATATATAAAACTATAAATATAATTATTGTTACTATTAATTATTTATTACTATATATTTATTATTAATTATAATTAGTAATTATTATATAACATTATAAGTAATAACAGTAATAAAAATAGAACTCCTAATCATAACTATCTTACTATACAATAGTCACACAAATACCAAAATAGTAATAATATCAAACATTTTCTTCTGAGGATATCCATGTAGTTGCATATTATAACAATGAAATTAGTAATGGAAATTAGTGTCGAAACCAGGAGATTATTCCATAAAGAGATCTGCAGATATTCCCACGCGGATTAGAATTATAATGATTCGCACAATTATGCAAACATTCAATCTTCTTTTTGAATAACATCAATATCAGCACGGATGCGTTCTCATATACTCAATTTGCGCACTTTGATGGTCTCACAAACTTCTTAAATATTACTCCGTGAGGCTTCCGGACGTGGAAGCTATCAGAAATTTCCGGACAAAGCCAGATGGATAAATCGCGCTTGACACGCACGCGGGGAAAAATAATTTCCGTCGTTGCGTGCATGCCATTGTCAATTGGTCGCAATGAATGTGTGCGCGTGCGATTAATCCCTTTTATTATCCCATTTGCTTTCCGCACGGCCGCGAAATCATCATCGCCGAAGAAGCCGCGAAAATAGCGGCTTCTTCGGCGTAAGTGCAAGACGTTATCTCGCGCGCGACTTGACTCTTGTTGCAAAAAAATAGGCGCGACTTGGGCAGAATTCAGCGCGCCGCGTATAACGTAACACTCCGATAACCCAATTAGGTGTTATCGCGTCATTTAACTCACGAGGACGGTGGTCGCGCGAAGGAATCATCGGAATCATTCATTCTCGAGAGATCCGCACTGTTAGCGAAATAAGTACCGGCTTGTTACGAGATGCCTCTCGCGCTCTCATATGAGACGATTTAATCTTTTTAAGTGATCAGTCGTAGTTCGTCAAGGACAACAAAGTATGTAATATTTCGTCATTGTAGACATTCTTTTTTGTTAATGTTATCTACAGCCTTGACTATAAGTACAAAGTAGCCTCAATTTATTGCATATTCCATCCAGTGTCAGCTTTTATAGACAATTTCAAACAAAGTTTGATTTATTGCATTTTATTATTGCAAGGCGATAATAAAAAAGTCAAAGAACTAAAAAAAGATTCAAATTGTTATAAAAGTAAGTGTTATCTTTCAATAAAACTGCTTCTTAATTTATTTTTTGTTGGATATAAAATGTTTATGTCAATTTGTAATGTTATACAATCTTAAAATATATAGATATTGTCCATTTTGTAAATATACACTGTAAGAGAAGTATGTAAAATTACATAAATAATGTGTGTAAAAATTACATAATTTATAGTAAAATATATGAAATTGTACATTTCTATAAAAATTAGTACTTTTTACCTCTATTTGTATAGATATTTATGTATGATAATAACAATAGTATATTTTATAATTTTTATTTAAAGTATAAATTTTTGTAATATTATATGTATAATGGTAATATTACAAATATTATGTTTGCACATATTGATAACGTAGCTTAAGAAAAATTGCACATAATTCGTTGACAAATTATTACACAAATATTTCTATAATTAAACTTAATTTCAATCATCTTTTGCAAATACAATAATTTAATCACTACAGACAATAATTCTATTTATAATTTGTAACTTACGCGTGTAAATATATATACCTTTAATAGTAGATCTCAAAATTATCCATCATAATCATTGCAATTATATATGAAATTTTTTTACATATATTTCTGATTCGTGACACTTTGATTATAAATTTTAAAATTTTTATTGATACGTATATGTTATCTGGCAATTTTTACGCTGTGGTTAGAATAAAAAATGGCCCGAAATTTGCCTGCTATAATTTCAGGCGATAACTCTATTGCGAATAAATACTATTTAGCTGAGCTAATACTCACCCGAGAGGTGGTACCGATTGCAAAGTGTTATCCAGATCTTGAGTCGGATTCGGGGTGTAACGTTGTCCTGTTGCTACACCGTCCTGGACGAACTCAGATGCGAGGACGATCCAGACCGTCAGCAATAGCAGTGTAAACATTCTGCGCAAGAAACTTGTAGCTTCCTATCTTTGATCCGATTCCTTCTTCGATACTATCCCGGATTATCCTTTTAACTAGCGGTCTCCTCGATACTTGCGCACCTAATACACATGATCCTCGATTGATCTTGAAGGATTTTCCCAAGTTATCGCGATCATTACACTGCCTATAAAAACAATTTATAGCTCTTTTATAGGATCTCGTTCCGTGTCTGTTTGACTTTTTTATTTTTTATTTTTTAACTCTGAACTGTGATCGAGAATTATTTAATGCCTTACACAAATATCAATTAATTAGAAGAAAAAAATGTTATATATATTTATTATATATATATATTTTTTGAAACTTATACATTCTTCTTTTCCTATTTTACCGCGTGAATTCTCGTCGAGAAACATAACATGCGATAATTCGCTCGTGACTGTGATGTCTTTCCGGAAGCGCCAAATTAGTACGATGAGATAAAAGCAACTATCTTCTGATATAAATATCCACCATTGCGTTTTGGCGAGCAAGAGGCAAGAATTCATGATTAAATTCGCCACTGTCGTGGCGAACAATTTATTTGTTTATTAAAATGCATTTACATATTTTCACGCCATAGAATATAGAAAATTTATAAATTCAATGAGAGTTTTAGGAACACTCTTTAACTTCGTCCTCTTGTCCCAACATATTTAAGAATGAATACTAATATTTATTTATACAAATAAATAATCCAGAGACATACAAATTTTTCACTTTTTTAATTAAAGATCTGAAAACTATAAAAATTGAAGTATATAACCAGTTTTGTATTAAAAAATGTGTTTGTCCTTTATTTTTTAAAATTTTCTTTGAATGATTTCTACGTTTTTCAGTCACAAAAGGAAAAGGAGGTTTCAATTAAAGCAACGAGTCTTGCAAATTTGCGTCCATGCAGTTTCTATTCGTTATCATAACGCAAGGCGCGACTAACGCTTGAAGCCTATCTTTAAAGTTCCATAAACGTAAGCGGCTCCTGCGAAAAAAGAACAGGCCTTGCACGTCCTATTACCAGCGGAATGAATTGAGATAGGACCTCGACTGGAGCGTTCCAGCTTTGAGCGTTTCACCACCGTAACGAATGAGCTCATAAAGTCTGTACCACGGCGTTATCGAAGCTATTGAAAGCTCCTTTTTTGCGAGGAAGCAGAAATTTCCGATAAAAATTCGTTTAGTGATATAATAGGAATAAAAATAGTTTTTCAAAATCAAAATTTGTTTCATCTCACATTTCCTCTTTTCTCGAAGAGGTATGAATTTTTTCGTTTCAGCGAGACAAAAATTTTTCTTGAAAACAAGAGAGCGCATCTAAGGTAAAAGAATATTTAAGAAGGGGAAGGATTTTCTTCCTTTAAAAAATAAAATCTCCGCTTCGCGACGAGTCAAAAGGTCATCTTTTGGACGTACCTGTTTAAACGAGCAGCAGTCTAATATAATTCCATAACTAGCACGAGTCGCTCGCAAATATTCGCACTAATAAATCTGCGACACGCGTGGGTTGGTCGACGATCGCGCATATCGCGATTGACTGTGTTCGACGTGACGTGATCCCCAACGACGCGCGCGATCACGCGTGAAGAAGCCGAGAGCCGCGATCAAAGATCATTCTCAAAAAATCGCTCGCTTAGGTTAGCACTCTGCGAATCAAGTTCCAGTTGAGATTTGCGACTTGATCTAATCCCTGACTTGTGCTGCGAATAATTTATAATACGATTGGTGACGTGGTGCTCAATTTTTCTGTTTTGACGTAACGGAGTAGAGAGATCTTTGGCGAAGATTATTTTTCCAAATTGAAAATCTTTTCTTAGCACAAATTTTTCTATAACTGCATATATTTAACTGAAAGCATAGAGAGAATTCAAAAAAATTCAATCGTATGCCTTCAATTTTGAATTCATTTTCAGATGTAAAAAGAAAACTTTTCTTTTTCTGTGTGAAAAGTTTCAAAAAAAATTCTTCCATATAAAAATGAACTCACAGAATTGATGACATATGACCAAATTATTTCTGAATTCTTTTTGAACTCTTTGTATCTGGGTAAACGTTTTGAAAAAGAGAGAGAGAGAGAGAGAGAGAGAGAGAGAGAGAGAGAGAGAGAGAAAATATAATTAAACTCAAATATCAAATAAATATTAATTAGAAGAAAATTTATAACGGATTCTTAAAACATAATTTTATTCTACGTTCTAGTTTATTAATGTTTCATTTCTGCGCAATGTGTTATCTTCTTATTAAGCAATAATATATGTATATCATTTAAATATCTAGGAGACACACGCAAGCAATGTACAGTTTTCAAGTCAAAATCCACGTCACCAATCAGGAAAATTAAAGTAAAAAGATTTGATATAAATATATACATATTATGTATAATACTTCCGGACACCTACGCGACTTCCGACTTTCGGCGGATCAGCGATCGATCTTTCGGCCCGCTCGAGATCGATCGGTCCCAAGGGAGACGGACCTCGGAAAGATGCGCCGCGACGGGACTCGACGCGAGACTGAAGTTGTAGATTGTAGACTCGAGGAGAGGGCTCATCTGGAGGGTTCTCTCTCTCTCTCTCTCTCTCTCTTTCTTTTTCTCTCTTTCTTTATTTCTCTTCGACATCTTCAACCATCCTTATCTCTTGCTCTCTGTCTTCGTATCTCTCTCTCTTCTTCCTCTGGTCCACACATCGCGTCGATCTCGTTCTCCCCCTCTTCGGGTTAAAATGATGACGACGACGACACAAGACGGGCCCACCCCTTCTACTTAGCTGTTAACACCACGCATGTGTGAAAGCACGGACACGCGTGCATACGTTCCGAAAGGATGCGCTTGGATGCTTGATCGATCAGTCAAGAATGCGATTTGCGCGAAATTGGCGGAAGTCAGGGGAGTAAGCTCCTTTTGCTCGTGCCAATTTATTAATTGGTACCGATCTGTCTCGAGGATACCGTGCAATAAGTAGCTAATTGTATGCTTTGCTCGAAAAATCAAGAAAATAAATTCTCTTTCCTCTACTCTTTTGTTCTAACAAAATTTTACTTCTAAAACTATTAATGCTTGTCTTATACTTGTTACTTAATTTTAATTTCTCTGAAAAAGAGAGATGTAAAATAAAAGTTAACTACATTTTTAGTATATAAATTCACATAGAAATTATTTAAAAGCATCTAAGATACAGTTTCGACCGTAATAGGCATTAAAAACTCTTACTTGTGATTGTGTATTTACATATACAGTCTTAATAAATCGTTTATTATTGTAAAATAGAAGTATTTTCTTTGCCTTACAAATTAAATGATCGAATTAAATTTCAATTATCAGTTGGCGGATTAATTCAATATATAAAAGAAAAATGTACAAAAATCATTGATTGATTATTTTCTCGTTTCGGATATATAGCGGGATACATGTTTTCAAAATCATTTTATTCCTTAGAATTGTATTTTATTCTATTGTTTCTTATAATTTATACTAATGTATACATATGGTGTATATTATGTGGTTACATCAGGAATAATTATGTAATGAAGGAGCGGTCTTGATTCGTGTGGCTAAGATATTCCGCGCATTACATGCGTTTTCGTAATTTCCTAGTTGATACTAGATAAGCTTTCATAATTTTCGTAATTTTCTTGTTGCTTCCATAATTGCGCATATCTCATTTGAACGTTATCGAATGAGGTTGCAGCTTTAATTGAGAAATCCGAGTGACATTGGCCTATGGGTTTCTAGATCAAAATCAGAAATAGGTCGACACTTCTTAAGTCCGTTTAAGGATACGCAATTAGTACATGTAGTATATACGTAATAAATGTTATTTTAAATATGTATGGATATTCTACTATATTAATTAATTATAATAGGAGTTCTAATTTCAAATCATTAAATTTTGGATTATATATAATGCTCTTAATTTAAATTTTTATAGTTACTAAAATAATAAATTTAAGTAAAATTTGAATTCTAATTTTATAATTATAGTATTTATAGTTTATAATTCCACTTAAATTATAGTTTAAATTAAATTATAAAAATACCCCGGAAAAACATATTTTATATATAAT
>NW_017304269.1:1103367-1133503 GCF_001594115.1 Trachymyrmex septentrionalis | reverse complement strand
TATTATAATATAAAATAGAAGTTTTTAATGGAAATAAGATATTGGGAATCATATTATTAACAAATTATAATTAGAAAATATTATATTTGTAAAAGTGTATTATAATCGTATGTCTAATTAAAAAAAGTTATTAAATTGTTCTTATATTTCAATTTACACAATTTAGCTCAAATTTTTCTCATTTAATGATAAGTCTGCCTTAATGTAAAACTGAAATTTTTAATGGGATCAAGAAGCGCAAACCTTGTGGTTGTGAAATCTATTGGTTGCGCATCAATTCTTTTCATCGGTATTACGTAATCACATTGTTGGTGACGTTTAGCATGGCTCTTCAGGATCCTCAGGGTCGGGGATCTGATGATATGCGGGTGGCAACACCGCTACGCGACAGCGTTCAGTGTACTTAAACCTCGTGTGTATGTACATGCATAAAGGGAGAAAAGAAGCCGGGAGAGTAAACTAAGATGCGCGACTAAATGAGGCCGCGTAAAGCGTATTCGAGCGCGACTCGGTATGCCGAGTCGAGAGGCCGCGAGATGCCTGATAAAACGCGAGAGAACCGCGTGGTAAAATCCGCCTCCTCATCTACGTATTCTGCTTCGTCGACGATGAGGATCGTCGAAGCCTATTTCTCGCGGAGTGATGGATGCGTATCGTATCCATGTAGATTCAGCCGCTTAATCAGTAATGCTTGATATCCATGAACATTGGATACATAAATTATATACATATCAGCATATGTGACGCTCTTGGATACGCATAATTTTATTATTTTATTAAAAAAAAGATTATATTTATTTTATATATATATATATATATATATATACATAGGGTGTCCCACATAACTGAGATCAGAAAAGTTGAGTTGTGAGACCGAAGGCCTCACAGAAATCGACCTTACCAACATGAAATGCCCAGAGGACCGCGACGATAAAGAGAGGACGTGACTAGGGCTGCGTTCCACTTAACGCTCACAATGCTCGTGGAATCCATAAAAATGAATTTTTAGTGCAAAAATGAAAATAAGAGGAATAATCTCCAGTGGCCTCGATCTTAACAAATGTTATCCAGGACATATTATCCTGAACAACATTCAAGAAATTTTAGCATCGCTCGAATACCTTTCATAATGCTAATGCTAAAAGTATTGCAACGTGCAATACCTTCACATTAATGTTAAACAAGAACAAGGTAATGAATCCAAGGCATCGGGGGCATCCGAACGACATTTTTGAACACAGCCTTTGATCTCCTTCTTTTTACTCCTTCTTTGAACTTCGTGGCTTAACATAACTTATCACAAGTAAAGAAAAAAGTACGTTTAACGGAAATTATTATATGCACTATACTTATAATCTAAAATACAGAATTGATTTAATCTAAAATATATTCTATTGAAAAAAATTACATCACAAAGTTATACAACGAAATCATGTAATTAAAACATATATAAATCATGTAACGTGGATTGTTCTAAATCAATACGTAATTTGAAAAAAATAAAATTACTTCTAATATCATGTAATTTTTCTAATTACGTGATTTTAAAAAAATATCACATACTGATTTAGAACAATTAGTTATGTAATTTACTTGTTTTAATTACATGATTTCATTATGTAACTTAAATTTGTGATGTGATTTTTTTGAGTAGGGTATACTTACTTAATGTTTTAAATTATTGTAATTATTAATTGTAATATACAGTATTCAACGCGCAAGTACCTAAGCACTTATTGCATGATGCAGCGATACGCCGTAATTGTAATTCGCTGCGCGACAGACAGACAAGATCGCCTAACACAAACATGATCGGCAATGATTACTAGCTGGGCTGACGCTGATCCTGAATGCAGTAGCAGCTGCACTTGCAATCAGCGCGTAAGCTGACACGACATATAGCGTGTACGATAAACAGGCTTGACTTGTTTCAATATTTGTATCAAAAAACTATATAAAACTTAGAACAATTTAAACAGCGAAGACTAGAAACTATTTCGTTAAAAAGTAAAATTTAAGTGAGATAGAAAATTGAAAACTTAAATCGCACCTAAAATTTAGATTGAAAAAAATAAAGTTAACTGCAAAGTTAATTGCAGTTAATAATAGGAATTGAAATTAAGGCCTCTGTTTATTCATCACTCATAATATTGTATCTGTGATGTCACAGATAAGAAAACACAATAAGAATTCTTGCAAATTATATTTGAATAGAAACATTTTTTAATAAAATAACATTTGCATTCGATATAATATATTTATAAAATATATCGAATCTTTTTGTTTCTGGAAGAAAAAAAGTTATATTTATTTTTATACATTATTAAAGTTTGTCACAGCTATAAACATAATTCATATTGTTTTTGGTATATATGGTCATATTGTTTTGATATATATGATTATTTATTAATTATTTATTAATGTATAAGTATTTATATTTAGTATATATGATTATTTAGTATATATGATTATTTTAGATATATATGGCTATTTATTAATTAACAAAAAAATTTTTAGTATATTTTATAAGTGTGTTTTATTAATTGTAAGTGTTGCTTTACATAAAACATATTTTTCTATATTAAAATTTAAAATATTTTGGAAAAATGTTTATTGTATGTTTCTTATGTCATAATCTGAGATATAGTAGTTCTTAATAAACAGGAGTTTTAAGTTTAAAGTCAGCCCGACTGAAATCGAAAGTAATTTCGTTTATTGGTCTGATTAGAAGAGAGACGATAATATTTTTGATGATAACTACATCATCAGTATCCGAGGTTGTTTATCACGCTCACTGTTCAGTGTATATACATCTAGAAGCATCCCTCTCTCGTAGACACCTCTTCTCATAGTTTCATAATAATCTTACTAGACTACGTGAACTGGTCCCGGATGAAAAATCGAGATCGCCGTTATTTCTTTCTTGGGCAGCCAGAGAGGCGTCATTAAAAGGTGGATCGTGGACAGTCATCAACGCAAAACAAGTGTGCCTCTTCAAGTGAACAGCGCTCTTGAAGTAGCATTTCATTTGGCTCTTGCTGGAAGACTACACGTCTCTATTTACTGCAACAGTCAATAATACGATATATCTTTATGTGTATATTATTTAAAGTGTTTCAGTTTTTGTTTCAATATTTAAGTACTTATAGTCATTTTTATATGTATTATTAATTAATTATTGAACCATAATGTTTGTAAACGAAATAAATTAATTATTACGTCATTTTAAAATAGAATTTTCTTAATTCTTCTTTAGATCTGTTTTATTTTTTGCTTTCTCGGTTATCAAACTATTAATGTAAATCTTTCTTGTTTCATAAACAGCGTCCACGAATGACCTTCTCTGCCAGAAATTCTTCTCCTTTTTCCCAAAGTGCTTTAAGTGTCTCCGTAGTTGCTTATTCATTAGGTCATCCAAATTCTTCAAGTAATCAGAATCATTTATTTGATTGTCGATGATGATAGCCGTATATTGATTTTTTAATATTTCATCGTCGCTCTTTGTCTTTAATCGATATTTGGTAATTTTGTTTTTCATGTATTTTGTCAAATCCAAAGCAGGTAAATAAGATTCCGGTGATTTCAAGGTTCTATATTGTCTTGCGTGTGATAGACAAAATTCCACATCTTCGTCTTCTATTAATTTCAGTTGTATTCCGTTTTGATTCGAAAATACGTCAGATTCACTTTTCGAGGCCTGTGCATTTAAAAAGACTTTCCGCAAATTCTTTCCACGTTCAGCTTGACTTGGATCTTTCAACCACATTTCTTTCAGTAATATTATTTCTTGCTCTTTACTTTTGTCTTCATAGATCTAATAAACATAAAAAAATAAAGAAAAAATGATTTTTTAAAAATCAATCCTCTAAAAAAAAAAACTAAAAATACATAACATGAAAAGTTTCAAAAAAATTAAGATTTTAGGATTTATAATAGTATTGAAAAACGTATTAAAAAATTATCTGTAAATTAATACATGACTTGTGAATAATATGACTAAATATATAATTTCCTTAATTATATTCTTTGAGAAAATTTATTTTAAATGAAGTTAAAATTTTTAGAGGTAATTATAAGAGTTTATTTAAGAAATTTTAGATAATCTAGAGTGATGTAAAAACTTTGAAATATTTTAAGGCTGACTTATTTAAAGTAATCTTTAAAAAATCAAAGGTTTCATTATTTCCACTGCATCTGAATTTAAAAAAATGCTTTTGAGTTTTAAAGTAAATTTAAGTTAACTTAAAGTTCACTCGCAAACAGTATGCAGCATCATCACTAGATGGATTCGGCAGTGATGCATTTTCTCGTAAGTTGAAATTAATACAGAATAAAATAAAAGCCACGGCATTGAGATATTTCATTCGTGTTTTAAGAAAATAATTTTTTGAAGACAAACTTTCTAGATAAAAGATGCTTGTCTTATTTTAGACAATTTCACAATTATAATATTATCTTGAAGAAAAATTTCAAAATTATTGGCATTAAAAATTTCAAAATTATTGGCATTATAACTCTTCACAGTTCTTAAGTTTCTTTTTAACCTAATAGATTTTTTAACCCAATAAGATTAAATGATTCAACAAATTGATGTCAAATTGATGTGTAATTGACGGTCATTTCTCGTTGGGTAGGTTTAAAATTACTTTAAACAAAAGTTTTCTCGATAAACTGGAAACAAATACATACCTCTACAACGTCCTGAGAATCTGTAACGACTTGAAGAATCCAATACGGTTGTTCCAAAGCTTGGCCATCACTCGCGAATTGCTTTGTGTCCTTCCTCATCGTCGATAAATCTGACTTTGATGATGCTTTATTCTCAGATTGTATTTTTGTTTTAATATCTTTTGCTCTCTTTATCTTTGCCTGGTTCACGACTCTCCACTCGACATCCGTGAGGGGCCAACTATTGTTGAGCACAAAAGCCTCTATGTAATATAAATTTTTTTTCTTTACATTTTTCATCTCTTTATTAATATCTTGGCTATTATTCTCAATCCTATAATCTTCCTTATTTTTAGTGGTATGTTTCAAAATCACTAAGGGTAATAATACCGTTGAATCACCATTTACGTCAATCAAAATGTTGCCATCTTCATCGACAACCTTTATTCTGATTTCCGTTAGGTTGTAAGAGGTTGTCAATCTTATCGAAACGATGCTTCTTTCTGAAGTCGTTTGTAAAATACAACGCGAGATACAATTTCTCGCGTTCGGAATATAAATACCGATTAATTCATCCACTTTCAGTCTTGGTTGTTTGATCTCTAAGGACAAAGGCTGCTCATCTAGTTGATAGAATATTGGGTCACCTTTCATGGTAATCACGCGAATTGTCCAGTCGAACTCTTTAGAATGCTTATCGCTCCAGCTATAAGCGAACACCGTGTAACCGTCCGGAAGGTATTCGTAATGAGTTGGAATAACGTGGTTCACAAGACGTGTCATCTCACGTCCATTTTGGTTGTTGAAGACACGCAGTGCGAAACAAGGAAGATCGATTAGCAATTCAAAGGCCGCGAAAACCGTTTCTTTGGGCTTAGGATTTACAACGAGTCTAACAATCGGGAAGTACTGTTCATGCCTGATGTCTCTCAGGACATCTTTGAATTCTTGAATATTTAGAACGTGTATAAAGTCTTCAGAACAAGGATACAGATCACGCAGACTATCATGACGATTAATAACGTTCCTTAATAATCGACTTGCGAGAGACAAATCAAATAGATCGGATATCTTCAGGAGTCGTTCACGAATCTGCATATGAAAAGCGTGATCAGGATTGTGAAGTTTTTTATATCCCTTGACAACAGCCATCTTAAGAAAAGATTGAATCGTAGTTGCAGCTTGATCTAAGACTTCCTTACATTTGCCCGACGTAGACAACCGTATTTTCGAAGTTTCTATTATTGTAAAATCTTGAAGAATATTTTGACTTGTCATTAAATCGAGAGATTCTAATCTAATACGCGGATTTAAGAAAAATATTTTTAAAGAGTGAAGAATGTCTTCGAATTCTTCGTCAGAAACAATCTCCCTGATCAACCGAACTTGTTCTTCCATAAAGAAATGATGTATTAGCATCCGAAAATTTTTATTTTCTTTTAAAGAAGCAAACTGCAAGTTAGGCATGTAACTTTGATAAAAGTTTTTCAACATTGATGGGTAATTCTTTGTTCCAAACGATTGATAAGCTTTACAGAGGTTATCGCTAATTATTTTCGATATCTGCTTAATTCTGTCAGATTCTGAGGTCATCAGTTGTTGCACAGTTGCTCGATCTCCAAGATAAAAATCCGTATCTGAAGAAATAATCATCAGACCTGAATCTAAACGACTGTGAATCTGCAAAAGTTGCCTGCCAGCTTCCAATTCCATAATAGTTGACTTATTGCCAATAGTGGAAATAGTTATCAATTGATCCGATGAATCCGATATAAAGAACCAGTTGTACTTTTCAAGGATCAAGTAATTCTTTTTGTGCAAATCGTTCTTCTTCTTTGGTGCGGCGCAAAGATTGACTAAGAAAAATTTTTTCTTCGGAGAATCGCAAAACAAATATAGAGGTTTGTATCTGGATTTTAGTATCTTGCTGATATTGTTGTAAGTGTCTGTAAGTTTTCAAATAAAAAGAATATTAAGAAAATTGGATCGAAATCTCATTTTGTGTTATCTTTATAAAAAGAAAAATTTAATCTATTTTTGAAATTAATCTTCAACATTATTGTGAATATCTGATTTCTTTGAGAGAAGAATCTTAATTATAAACTATAGTAAGAAATCCTTCGATTTATGTATACTTGATCTTCTTTTTTTAATTAACAATATATATTGTCTAGAATTTTATCTAAAAAAATTCCAGACAATTCTAGAATTCTTTTAGACAGAAACTTCAATAAAAGTATACCTGCTTTTTCTTTTCCAGTTTCTTTTATTGAAGTAGCCTTTGCTTTTTCCTTTTCAATTTCTTTTATTGAAGCAGCCTTTACTGTTTCTGGTTTATGATTCTCACCGGCTATCTTGAACACGTCGTCTGTTACTTGAATCGATTGCTGGAAGTACTCCAATTTGTAAAACAGATATACTTCCTTCACGTATGAGGCTATTTTGTTGAAGTCGATCCATCGATTGTCGTCTTCCTTTGCTTCTTCTTCCGATGCGGTGGGTAAGTCTGATATTCTCTGAGATCTCATTCTCCGAGTAAATTTATCGGACTGCTCGATCTCGTTTGAAGAGATCAAGTTTCCTGCAACGTCATGACCAACGCTCCTGTTGCACTCTTTGAGAGGACTGATCACTTTCAAATAACGAATCGGGACGAAGTAGTCAGCAAGATCGATCATATTTTGCGAAACGGCCCACTTTAACCAGCGATGAAATTTCCACTTTGCTAATGGCGGCTTTACCTTAAGGAAAAAAAGTAATTTAAATCAGAGCCAATTACAGTCCGCACAAAAAAATCTAAGAATATAATAAAAACGTCTAACAAATATATCTAGTATGTATTTATAATATTCTCCTCATATTCTAGCTTTATACACGTTTCAAACTTTTGAGCTGTTTGGAATGTTAGCAGTTTTATTTCTGCTAATAATAAGATGTTTTCTTTATTTTTACAATTACTTTACTCATTATTTTATTATTATTATTATTTCCTTATTATTTCTCAGAGAATTCATAAAAATCTGCACTATCTCAGTTTCTTTACATAATAAGTATCATCGCGATAACTATCAAGAGATAATCATTAAATTGAAACTTGATGCTCTTACATCTTTGGGATCAAGAGGAATATCACGCGACTGGACAATATGAATTATGTGATCCCAGCAGGGTGACAGCCCAGGCACCGCATCGCTTCCGAGTGCTCGCATGTCGCCCAAGAGGAGAAACAGGGCGATCGGTTGAGGTTTCCCGGGTTCGGCGGCAAGTGGCTGCGAAGTTTCTCCGGATTTCTTTGTCTCGCTGGACATATTCGCAAAGCTTTCTATTCGGAAATATAGACCGGAATAACGTAATGCGGTAACCGAAGAAACGCCCATAGATCGCTATGTATGTACAGTACATACATTCAATGGACATTCACCTGGAATATAATCTTGTGCGGTTTGCGAAGTCCACTCAAAATGTTCGGAATATTTCGTTAGGAAATCCCATTTGTCTTCCAACGTAAGACGCGCGATATTCATTGTCAAACAGGTCCAACCTGTGTTACTATTAAAATTTATATTACTATAGAACCTTTCTTAGAATCGTCAACAGAATTAATTATGGTGATTAATTTGTTCATAGCAGATAGCGGATTTTGAAACGAGTCGTTAGAAATTAACGACGTTTAAAGAAACGTTTTTTAAACTAAAATAATTACATTAATTATTTTATTGAAAACAAAATAATAGAATGAAACAAAACGGATGTTGTGTTCACCTGTAAAACAAGTGATTGGATGAAAGTCGACGATCTCGCGGTGTCTGGTCCAAGTTAATGAGACCAATTTGAGCAATGCTTTGGCGAGAAGCATTGGCCATAGCTCGAAATTGTTGGAAGTGCATGGTAAAAGAGGCTTGCCATTTTTATCCACAGGAATGATGTCGTCCACTAGGATACGACGCCAGCATCCCATGCAATATAATCTTACAATATATTTTCCTAGAAGATGTTTATGCATTATCTGTTAATTGGAACTAAAGTGACATGCATATATACACAGATGATAGACTTATATTATTTTTGAAAAATTATTATCAATCTTTGAATCTGAAATTCAACAATACAAACAAAGGATTTAGAAAATTTCTATCATTAAACTACTGTGAATGGAATATAATGTCATATCTACCGTTTGGATTTATTATGGGTCGATGCTGGATGTTTTTCCCAGCTTTGTTCATGGAATATACGTGCATCCAACCATACCAGGGATTATTACGACCGATCCAAATGAAATTTAAACTCTCTCCGCCAATGTCTAAACCCTCTCGACCGCAATATTGCAAGTTTGTCAGAGCGGACACAAACCATCTCACAAACTGGAAATTGCTATTGTCATTAATATTGTTCTTGTTCGTCGCGTTTTGCAGTAATTCGTAAGTCATTAAATGTTACTTTAAATTACAGTTAAAAAAAATACCTCGCTGTGTAACAGATGCTTATTGTTTGTAACCAGATCAGGATGTTCCACAGTCGTTATGTATACAGTCGGAGGAGCCTGGAGAATATTTCCGTTTTTATAATATTTATGTACATTAATATAATATTTTATTGTGTTGGTTTAATTAGAACTTAATAACTGCTTCCTTATTTCAAAGTGACACAATTCAAAAAATTAAGTTTCTTAAAAAAAAGAAAAAGCTATTTTTTTAAATTGAAAAAATCGCTGACTAATCAAATAATATTGGAAAAAAGAATATATTCTTAACAACGATTAAATGATCATTTTTGTAATTTTTGTTTCACAATTTTTAAAAATCTTTTTTAAATTTTGATAATTTTGACGATATTTTTTTAACTACTCCTTTTGAGTAACAATTGTGATAATTTTTATAAAGTTAAGTTAATTCACGTTTGATGAAATAGAATGTTTATTTAACTCACATACAATAATAACTCGAAAATCACGTATTTTATGTCACTTTTAAGTAAGAGAGCCATATGTCAATTTAAAAAATTAATGTCCGTTATCTGAAGTGCATAATTAAAATAGTGACAGTACAGTCAAGTGTTCCAAATCTTTTGCTCGTATCCAACGGTCAGGTTCCAAAGACCAAGGCATAGCGACACGTTCTGCGTCTAGGAATAGACCATCTGGACCATCTTTGGGTATCTCCCATTTCTCGTTATTCAAATCGGAATCCTTCCATTCCGGCCATTCGTATGCAGTATACGCGTCAGGATGATGATTAGTCTTAGCGGTAAAGAAGCGTTTAGACTTTTCTGACATATTGCGAGAAAAATAGAAAGTAGGACGCAGAAAGCTGCATCTTCAAGAGATATAAGGATTTGTGTAGGGCACTATAGGGCGTGACAATCAATTATAAATATTACTCTCAATTCTGAAAAAAGTATATATATATTTTTATTGATCCTTTATATGTATATTATACACTATCATATGGACAGAATGGAATGTATTTATACCTCATCGATGGTTAGAAACTAAAAGTTACATATCGATTAGATACGAAGAACCTATATAGTCAATGTATAGTACATTATAATAAATGTTTGTTATGCAAAAAAGATTAAGATAAAGAATATATCTAGAATATCTTAATGATCTAAAATATCTTAAGAAATAATGATAAAGAAAAGAAATTCTACGAAGGATTATGAAAGTCCTACAAACAATGTGATTTGTCATTTAATATTCTCATCAATAGTTTCAGTTCTTTCTCCGATAAGATCTAAGTTCTATCCATTTATGTACAATTTTTTTTCAATTATAATTTCATAACAATTATACTTTCATAACATAGCAGAAGATATTCAGCAATCTCGATTCGGTAATTAATATATCACTATTCTTGCACTCTTGTTGAATCAATTTATTGTTAGATTTCTTATCGATAATTTTTTGTTTTTCGAAAAATTAGATTTTTTATCGATAATTTTTCGCATAAAATGACAACGTTGTTGCAGTTCGGCTCATCGCTAAGCCGACGTTTTAATTGGCATGAAATTATTTTTTTTAATTATATACATACATTTGATCATTAGAACGGATGAAGCGCTACTGCTAAACACATCCTCCACATTCGACTAATCAGTCCTAATTTAAGTCCTTAAATAAAAATCCGTTAAACTAATAATAGATATTTTTTATTATAACAAATATCAAGTTTTTGAAGTTCGGAAATTATATCCCAAATTGAAAATACACTAGAAGAAGCTAATTCTCTAACGCGAAAGATAAATACAACAAGGTGAATTAAACGAATATTTAATATTTCGCACATTAGAAATAATGTCAAACATGATTTTCAATACGGTCGTCAATACTTCTATAACAATGATAATATGCTTTCACGGAAAAAATTTGTGCGACAATAACGCAAAAGAAATATTCAATCAAAATAAGCTTACTTTCTTTCCCCTTTCTTAGCAAAAATTTTTTTCAGAATTTTTATACAAATTGGAACATTATTTTAAAATACTGAAAAAGTCTACATCTTTTCTTAGAATTTTTCATACGTACAAATTATGAAATATTCTAAGATTTTAATACTTTTTATTTCATAATTTTTGAAAAAATATACTTTAAATTTTTTTAGAATTTATAAGATTTCAGAAATTATAGGAAGAGAAATCTTAGAAATTTAAAAATATATTTCAGAATTCAACATGTGTGTGTATATGAAGAATTCTAAAAGGATGTATACTTTCTCAGCACTTCTAAAAAGTATTCCAATCTGTATAAAAAATTAGAAAAATTTTCTAAAAGTTATAAGATTATATGAAAAATTCTGAGAAAAAATTTTCTCCAGGAATTTTAACGGATGCTTTTCTTTTTTTAGTGTATCGAGAATCTTTGGCACTGATATTTGCTACAAATCTCCACCCTATTGAATACGCACTAAGTAAAAGTAACATTCATGCACCGTAATTTTTTAAACTATAAATATTTATAACTTTCTTTCTATCTAAAATCCTTCAAAAATATTTGTTCCAGCGGCAACTATATGTATAATATGTCTCATACGTGAAAGTGAATTAAGAAATAAAGTGTACTGGCTTGTAGAATGCAATTAATATACTTAGTAGTTTCTTATTAACTACATGTCTATGTGTGTTAACTACATTAACAATGTAGTTAATAATAGTTAAAGTCTTACGCAAATGTAGATTTCTGAAATCTTCAAAAAAATTAATTGACTTTAGTCATGACTGAAAACTTCTGTTTGCAAATAAAAGCAAAAAAATGCTACGTAATGTCCCACGTGTCATAAAAGAAAATTATAAGCGCACTTTACTTTTTAATTTTTTCCGTATAATACATAATTTATTTATTGGTGTTATCTATTTGCAATCTATTTGCAGTGTTAACTATTTAATAATCAAGTGAGCTATACTAATAGCGAAACTCAGCGATACGCAAATACTTTCCTCATCCACTGTAAATAACGTCTCCACGCGTAATACATATATTCTTTAAAAAAATAATCCCGATTCTCTCCTTATAGAGATGGAAGTAAATCGAAATACGCACAAAAAATATATATATGTGTATATAAAATAATAAATCTACAATCTCTTGAGAATGTGAATGGCCCTCCGCGTTTATCAGGCGAACGCGAGTGTCCGAAAATAATTCACGCCCTCAAACTGGCAGTGTTCGGAAAACCTGTTTTGCACGCGCAATTACAAACCCGTGTAAAGCAGGCATTATAAAAATCTTGATAATACTAAAACTGATGCTAGTTACTGGCATGTCACATAAATCACGACTGTTGTCAATCCGCAAAAGCATTACAGCTAACCCTCGTGACTTATTTACGATTAGCAAATAACTTATTTATCGAGAGTGCAGCTCATATTATTCAACAATAATTTATTCAATCAAGTAATCAGAAACTAACGGCAGTTGTTATTACTAGACGATTAACTGAAAACTTTTTCTCATTATTGCATTGTAATGCTTTCGCACAAACCGGATTCTAGCAGTTGCTGAACTATGAATATCCTGAGAAAAAGGAATTAGATCTGTTGAAATATAACCATATCTGTTTTAATAAATCTGATAAGCTCTGCAAATTGTTTCTATCTGGCCAGATCTAAAAAGATATAATCAGACCCTTAAAAATTTTTCATATAACATTAATTAATGCAATTTTATTGCTAAAATAAGTATTATTGATTAGTATTAAATGTCACAATACAATACGACAAAATTACAATTTTAAAAAATACGTTTTTCCGTTAAAAATCGCAGTAATTAATAATGATGCTGTCAAGTGATCCTTCAGTATAAGCTGTACCATATCTATAATAGTGCTGCTTGATCTCTATGATCATACAGGAACCACTACTTTGATGATTCAAAACACTAAATGTTAATACATATATAAGTATGACATATCTAATCAATAAATGGTGTATACTCCATATAGTTATATTATGAGCACATATGATCAGATCTGATCTGTATATGGTTGTATATGAACACATCTGCGTAATCAGATCCGCGATATGAGAAGTCTGTATATCTGAACATATCTGAATAGATATAATTTGATCTACCAAGATATAATTTCAATTTGGAATCTTATTCTATACGTGTCTCCTGATAGCTGTCAGAGTCGTTATGTGTCGTTGCGCAAATATTTTGTATAGTAAAAAAACTGCAAGTCTATTATGCTAGGGGACTCGGATTCGATTCTCGGTAGATCCAAGAAATTTTCACGCGCTCATTGCTCTTCTTCGGTGGTCTGGCAAACTGTCAAGAGTATCTGTTGACAATAAAACCTGTCAAACTGTCATTCGGAACTGCGTATAACCTGCACTACGGACATCTGTACGAAAGGTAGGCCCGACTTTGGGATGTTGCGCCATCGAATAATGAATGAAAAAAATTGCGCAACACTACTATCGGTAAGTGTACAGAATAGAGCCCCTGATCAGATCTAATTCTTTTTTCCCGAATAGAATATCGATTAGAAGAGTATCAATTACTTAACAATTACACCATTGTAGACGTGGCAGTCTACGCGAATGAATAAGTCTATTTGAACGGATTCGAAGGTCTGCGTGCAAAAATGAATTCATTTCTTCAACTATTTCCATATTTGAAAAAAAAGAGGATAATAGTTTTCCAAATAGTAAATATTAAAGATCAGCAAATATCTTATAAGTATCTTCTAAGTATCTTGAGTTAAACGTAAAGTTTATGTGAAATCTTTATATCATATTTTCAGTGACAGAATATCAAATAATCCTAGAAAACCAAGTCTGCAAAGATAGATTTTGAACAAAGTGTGCTACCAATGTCTGATGGCTATTCTATCGATAGAAGCAGAATTTGATCGCAGTTAATATCTGCTGACATTTTTGATCAAATCTGTTGCCAATCTGTCAATATTCTGATTTTACTTACTGAAATCATTTTTTGAATGACATATCGATTTCTTGCCTTTACTAATTATAAATTTAATCAATCTGGCACGGTGTTTGGTTCTTACAACCAGATAATTTGTCGTTTTTTCGAATCAGAACCAGACTGTTCAGATATAGTACCAGTTATTCTCTATTAAGTAATCAAGGAAATAGAATCGCGATAATGAACAAACGAAGGCATCGATGTAATTGAGGATAAGTTGAAAGAATTCAGTAAATGGAAGGACTTCGTGAGGACTTAAGTCATCGTTTGCTCTCGCGAGTTTAGCATGCCTTGCCAGGTCCGGAAGCTCTTTGATCCTCCATCCGACCAGCTTGAAGTCTTTGGATTAGAGCAAAGAGATCCTCTTCGGGCACTGTGGATCCTGATTGAGTTTTTCCATTGGCTCTTCGACCTCTTTCCTCCTCGGCGTCTTGTAACGTTGATGCAGCCGGTAAAGGACTTCGTTGGTCTTCTAGACGCGAACTCTGAAAGCAAACACACAATTCTTTGTACAAGGTGTCCTTTCTATCGGACAAGCGAAAAGATTCAAAACAGTGCATAATAAATGAGTAACGTAACAGTTTCGACAGTTCAAGTTTCAGCATCAAGTTAAATGTCGCTCGCGAACCGACGTCCTATTCAGACGTGCTTACTGTTTGCTCTCTTCGGCTCTTCTTCCATCTGATTTTCTGGCAACATTATATTCAAAATTTCTTTGGAGAATCTTTCGTCTGTCTCTGGTGGCAATTTTATCCATTTGCCTACATCCCTTTCCAAATCTGCTTCGGCATGTGAGCTGTTTGACTGCTTTACTGCATTCTTTGTCATTGGATAATCATTTAGCTTGCTGCTCTGTGGCTGTTGTCGCAAAGACTGCATCTGTTCTCTGAGCGGCAGCTTTGGCGGCACTTAACGTATTTTGAACTGCATTTGGCGGTGATTGCATTACGATTTATTAGTAAAGTTAATTTTATTCAAATTAACTACATAAGATACATAAGATTGCTTTTCTTTGTTTCTTTGTCCTTATCTATATATTTCAAGTTAACGCTTGTTATTCTTTTCCTAATTTTTAACGACATGTAAATATTATTATCTTTCACCTAATCTTATCACTTTATTTTGCTATGATGTCCTCGTCACAACAAAGCAAGCTTGGAGTCTCGGATCGACCTGCTTGTTCCAAGTGTAAGCGATTTTTACCACGCAGCTGTTTATGTTCTTTTTGCGGTGCGGATAATGCTCCTCCTTTCACTAACCGTGATTCTATGAATGTTAAGAATACTGCTGATGGATGTTCTACAAGCACTGTCGATGTTGTGCGTGCGCTCGCTGATCTGGCTGATAGGGTGTCTAACCTGACATTTGGGCTTGACTCACTGGAGACTAGGCTTGGATCCATAGAGGCTAGACTCAATTTGATGGTGGATCTTGACAATAGATTAAAGTCTCTCTCTTCAAGATTACGTGGTCTCGAGGATGTTGTTGCCTCATCTGGTGATTTGAGCTCGGCTATCGGTAGACTTATCACTGTAGGGGCCTGTAGGACCTTCATTGATGGAAAAGATCGTTGGCCTTGAGGACTATTGTGTCGCCCTTGAAGACTCCACTAAATCGGCGATCAATCAGCTTTTTTTGTCATCAATTGTTAATGGCGAGACTGAAGTCTCGCATATAAAGTTTTGAGCTCACAAACTATAAGATCATCATTTTTGGTCTTCCAGCCTCTTAAGGTGAAGATCGTTTGAGTCTCTGGCCTCTAATCTGGATCTATCGATTTTGCCGGATGATATTGCTAATTTAGTAAGACAAGGTAGAAGCTCTGTTTCGTCTAGACTGCTTATCGTTAAATTCATGTCGATAATTAAAAGAAATGAGTGGCTTGCAGCAGCTCGTCGTAAACGCGGATTCATTGCGCGTGATATTAAAAAATCATGGCCTTCTGATAGAATCTCTATATACGAACAATCTATCGCTTCCGAAAGGCTTGCCTTTAGGAAGGCTAGAGCTCTTGCCTTATTCTTACAACGTGAAGCGTGTCTGAATGCGTCGTGGTATGATCTATTTTAGAGAATCTGATAACTCTCAAATTCAAAAATTCTCTTCTACGGAGTATTTCATTAAGACGATCTCTGCGGCTTGCCAGACTACGCCTTTCTCATTATCGTGCTCACTGCCGATTCAATCTCGCTTCTCTGCGCTTCATCTGACAATGTAACACATTCTGATATAACCATTATTCCTGTATTAATGCTTTACACTCACTTTTCCTCCAACCATATCATCTGCTTCCTCACCACCGTTATATTTATCTATTTCTATCCCATCTTCTCTCTCTGATAAACTATCTCTCGTTTTCTTAAATTCTTCTATCTATTTTAATAATAAACAACTTCACGCTTGAGTTGCCTTTAAATATGTCGAAATCTGAAAATTTTCGCATTGCACATATAAACATAAGATCTCTTGCGCCTCATTTTGCATATGTAAAAGGGAACAACTCACGCTCCTCTTCAATTCGAATTAAGAAGGCTTCTGCTTCACTATTTCGTGCGCCCGAGCTCTTCAGATTCCATTTACGTAGCGCGTTAATAATCTCCGAAATCGCGCCCAAAGCATTTTGAATTTAATTTTTATAATTCACTTATTTTAATATACAAGTATGGCTTCAAATCAGCTGCTCAGCTGTCGCCCAGCCTATTGTAGTGTAACTGATATGTGATACCAAATAATACTGTATTCTATCTAATGTATTTTGTTAACAATGCACTCAATAAAGTTAATAATAATAATAATAATAATAAATACAAACCTGGCATCTGACAAGCATCTCGATAAAAGAATCGTCCGAGTCTTGATTGGTATTCAGTCCTGGTAGATAGGGTAATGTTACTCTTTGCTCATCCATTCGTTTGCTTTGCATTCCAGCGATTAATTCCAGTAAATCCTCACCATCCCTAAAAATAAAATTGTCAAACATCCGGTAAACATTATAAGTGTAATATGATATATTATCATAAGTCGATGACTAGTGCCTATTCAAAAGAATAGAATACTTCACATACTTGTCATCCATGTCTGATACTTCCGGCGAAATCGTTCGGTATTTTGGATTGTGTTTTGTGTTGAGCGCGCAACGTTGATCATCCATTCTGCCTGATTGAAATCGGGATAGAAGATCGAAAAAGTTATCTTCCTCCTTTTGAGAAGGTTGCGACGCAACGTTGTCGTCTTTGTCCAATACGATTTCTGATTTATCTTTCTGCTTTGCATCAGGTGTGAGCTGATTAAATATAATTATTAGTTTTATTAACTGATGAAATATGTACAGTATGTTTTATATAAGAAAATTTTAATTTTTTTCATGTAATTTTTTTAAATTTTATTTAATGTGTTGATATTTTAATATAAATTATTAATTGTATTTAAAATTAAAAGATTTAAATTACAATAATTCATTATTTCGGTATTGTTTCAATAATAGAAAATTTGTGCAAACCTTAATGAGATCAAGATTGTCCATACTTTGTCGTCTGAGTCTATATCTACAAGGCATGGTTGTCGGAACATTCGATGTCGCATTTGTGGTTAATTTTTGAATGTTTAGATTTTCCTTGTTGCTTTCCTGTTGATTTTTTTCTAGACCGAGGATTTTTTGTAAGTCATCGACGTTCATCTGCGCAGTAGCTTGGCCCATTTGATCTTCCAACTCTTTTGAAATGTGCAGATGCAGATTCGAATAGTGCAACGCTTTCTCATGATTGCCCATAGCGGCGTAAGCATTGCCCAGCGACCAGCAGGCGCGTCCTTCGCCGACGCGATCCTTCAATTGCTGGGCTATACTCAGATGCCACAAGTGGTACTCAATGGCCGCCGAGTAATCGCGCAGGAGAGTATACGTGTTTCCCAGAGAGTAGCATGCTTGCGCCTCTACCTCGCGATCTCCCAATTCCTGTGCAAGAACTAAGGTCCTCCTAAACATTAAACAAAATTTTTAATTTTTGATAATTTTGCAAATTGCGAATTTATTTAAACTCTTTGTGTAGCAATTGAAAAGCAACATGACTAAAATACGTTCCCCTCAAAATCCTCCGTTCCACTTTTTTACCTAAAATATTTTTTTCTAAAATTACAAATAGAAAAGGTTTTGAAAATGGATTACCCTGTATAAGATATTTGTGTTTATCAGTGCGAAATTATTAGCAGCTTTCTAACATATTTTTGCAGCAATAACATTAAATCACAATAACACAAATTAAATGTCCATTTAATTTATGATATTACTACTCTAGTTTCGATTTAAGATTGCGTTTTAAGACCCATAATTAGCTTTCAGTTAGCTTATGCTGGAAATTATATTCAAATTCACAAGAAATATTAATAGGTACGAAGAACTGCCTTGACTGAATATAGCGTTTGTCACTCATGTGTGTTTAATCTCATCAGTCTATTTTTCGCTTAATATTATAAAATAATTATAAAATATCTGTATTTTCATATCAAGCATATCTTATTTAATTATAAACATTTTTTCTTACTTTTGAAACAAATTAAAATGAATATTTATTTGAGAAATAAGTAAAAGAAATAATGATGTAAATAAACGAGATATATTTGTCAAGTAAGTGGCATTCTGTTGTAATAATTCTTAAAATATACGTACATGTAATCATTAAAATTGTTGATAATTTTGTGCTTATCAAGAGCGTAAGATAAAAATGTTCGTTAAACTCATACAACAAAAATGGCTTTTTGTACTGAATGAATACATATATGAATTCATTGTCTCCAAAAAGTTAAACATTGATGCTATTTGAACAAAAACAAAGATGCATGGTTATAATTTGGTAAAACCATATTTACTTGTAATGCTGTGCAGCTTTCTCGAATTCGCCTAAAAATATGTGCGAATTTCCTAAATTGCTGTTGGCCCTTCTTTCCGCTGGTTTGTCGCCAAATTCTCTAGCAATTTTTAAACGTTCATTGTGATAATAAATAGCCTGTTGGAAATCGCCCAGTAAGTAGAATGTATTGCCCAAGTTGCCGCATGCTCTACCTTGAGCAGCGGAATCCTCCAATTCCCTCATAAGCTCTAAATTTTCTCTGTAAAAAAACGAAAGGCACTAAGAGACATGTACAACATAAATTTAAAAATTAATTGAAAATAATTATGTGGATTAAATCTTACTCATAATAGCGCACCGCCTGTTGCAAGCACTGTCGAACATCTTCAGAGAACTCTCCTGGATCCTGATGACCTATTCTACCTGCTTGCTTGCCTTTCGCGTGATACACATTTCCTAAATTGTACAGGGCTCTTCCCTCGCTAAGCTGCACACAAAGGAATTATAAATTTATAAAAATATAAACTATAATTTCTCAAAATTATTTTATTTATATTTTTTTTATAGTGCAGTTTGAAATACTAAATCGGAATGTGGCATAAAACAGCACACCGTCAGTAACATAGATAATAAGGTAGTAACCTAATCTAACCATCCCTGTATATAATCATAATATATACGTTATGTCTTGCTACTAATAAGAATTACTAATAAAAGAGAGATATGTATATAAATCGAAAAAGATAATATTTTACATCGAAGTGAGAGAAACTATTCTAGAAACTCATTCTAGAAACCATATACATTAACTTGTATATATTTTATATAGATAACTAGTTATATAATTATATAGTTAATTATTGCGAAGTTCAAAACAGTATTGATACTTTTTATTGTTAATACTTTTGAAACTTGCACAGGAATTTTCTATATCGAAGCTAAGCAGTTCACGAATTATCTCCATGTCCAAATTCATTATTAAAATACTAATGTTTTCGTGAACATTACAAGTCACTTCAAGTCACTAAAGACGACAAGCAGTCTGATATTGAGCTTTCTAATTTGTATTTATGTTTATACAGTTTTGTTTTTTATTTAAGAATGTATATTGCATCCATTTTTATAAGTGTGTTAAAAAATATTTATACTTTAATAAACTATATCTGTACAAAAGTTATATTTATAACATTCTCTCTATTTTTATTGAACAACTCATTCTTATAGTTTATTTACTTTTTTTGTTATTATATATTTTATTATTACAATTATAAATTAAAATGTAAAAATAGTAACAAAGATTTCAATTTTTTTTGTATCAGTTCCTTAAGTATCCAAAATGATTTATGTAATGTTTCATTGCGATTTACAAATTAGTAGCAAAGATTTAGAACAAATAAATACTTTATTTATTTACAAAACGACTAATCTGCTTTGCAATGTAATTTCACATCAATTATCTTGAATATTTACGGATACTAATATTAAAAAATTTAATTTTTTTGTTATCATTTTATAATACATTTCCATAAATTTTTATTATAGCATAGAGATAAAAAATACTATCTTTATTGGAATAACTTTTAATCACAGTTTCTAAATCGTCGCTAAATTTTTGATGTTACTTTTAAATGCAATCTAGAATAATTTTTTTCATAATTTAAAAAATATTTGTAATACATTCTTTAAGAAATAGAAAAGCGGTATGTCAGTATCAGTAATTTTCTCTTATCAAAATATGAGTACCTTATCTCCAATCTCTCTGGATATTTCCAGATGCCTTTTACAGCATATCATGGCTTCGTCAAACTTTCCAATAACTTTCAATGTGTTTCCCAGATTCCCACTAGATTTTGCTTCGCCCAGTTTGTCGCCCATATTCCTGGCGAGAGTCAGGTCTAACTTGTGATACTGCATTGCTTTGACGTAGTCACCCAAGTAAAAGTACGCGTTACCCAGTTGGCTGTAGATAGCACTTAGTATTCGCAGATCATCTGTACCAGCCTGGATTGCTGCCTGGAAAAACGCTACCCCGGATTTGCAATCGCCAGCTTTGCATAAGCGTTCGCCCTCCAGCGCTAGTTCCAGACACATGTTCCATCTCTCACTATTCTGCTAAAAGTTACAAACATCATATTATATGGGATATTATCTTTTACAGAAAATGTTCTGTATTTTCAATTAATTGTCGCAGACTTTGCATGTCATAAAGAAACGTTTATAGAATTGTTAGTGAAATATATTAGAATTACAGAGTAATTTTGAAAAATTTGCAAAATAATATTGAATAAGTATCTAATTTAACAGTTACTAATATAAGGTCTTTTAGAATTATACAAATGTTGTAAATCATGCAAATGTTTGCGATACATTAACTATACAAATATGTTACACAGACATATTACACACAAAACAAAATTATTCTTTAATTCTACAAAGTAGATAAAAAAATAGAAGCTAAAGCAAAGCTTGATAGCAAAAAGTTAAAGGTGGAAAAATGTTAAGCTTGATATGGATTAATTATTGTATATAGAGAGACTCAATATGCGTTTTATTATGAAAATGTGAAGATTTCAGAAAAAATTAATTCGAAAGCATATTTATTTCACTTGAATGTGTGTGTGAATTAGATTATTCTTAATAAAGATATAACAAAGCTCCGGAACATAAAAACTGAGATGAAGTAAATTTCCTTGTGAGTCCATTCCGAAATATAATTTATACCATAGTAAAACAGAATAAATAACTGATCGACGAAACAAAATTGTGCATAAAGAAACAGGTGTGGCAGCGTGAGTCACGCGTGGGAAGCTCAGCGTCATTAATTGGGCGTTGATTCACTCACTTGTCCCTCGGACGACAGATTCTCCGCGCTGGCGCTTAGAGACATTCTAGCCTATTCGTAACACCTTTTCTTCAACAGAATGAGATCCGACTCGTTCAAACGCCGTTAAAACAAGACGGTTGTACGTTGCTATCGGTTCGCAAAATAATTTTAATTGCCCCTCGTAGCATGATACTCGAGAATTCCGATCGTAGGAATCAGCTCATTGTTGCGCTATCCTCCAAGCATAGCCCTGGACCCTTGTATTCCGAAGCGAAGAGCTGCTCCGACGCGAAACGGTTCTGGAGCGCGTCCAAACAAATGGCGCCGTCGGTATCGGTGAACCCAGATGGGAACCTTTTCACGCATGCATTACTACCATAGAAGGGGAACGTATGTCCCCCCCATCATTTTTGTACGCATGCGTATTTTTATATAACAGATATGTATACAGGGTGTTTCTGAAATAATGCCCACTAATCATAGAGTGTTATTCCTAATAAACAACTAAATCAAAAAGTCCTCTACCATTTTGCAATTTTCGCAATAGTTAACAAGATATTAATTTCTAAAGATTGCCGAATAAACGGATAAAATGGATGTATAAGTCAATTTTAAAAATGTTTTTTAAAGAATTCTTAAAGATATCTTAAAAATTGTTTTATATGTCGATTTTAGATATTTTGCTCAGTGGATAACTAAAAAAAATATTGCGAAAATTGCAAAATGACTTTTCGATTCAATTTTTTATTAAGAATAGCAGTATAAATGATTACTGAGCGTTATTTTAGAAATATCCTATATACAGTTTAATTTTTATATGACTGGTGAAAAAAATTCTCATAATATCTCACAATTTAAGAAGTCTGTATAACAAACTCATAATAAATTATTATTTATTATTTTTTATAATGTTTCTAATAATATAATTTTCTCAAAAATTTCTATTTTAATCTGCAATTGCATTATAAAATTAGGAAGTCGATTATGGTATATTTTGAAATGAGGTGAAAATTATAAAAGTGAGCAAATTCACTAGATATTGACCAATTAAATAATGAATATTCTAGTGAATTTATTCACTTTTTGTAATTTTCACTTCATTTCGAAAATGACAATCGATCCCCTGAGAGATACCTGAGAGATACCTGAGTAGGCATCTTTCCCTTTTTTGTGTAGCAAACCTAGCTCGTAGAGTAATATCCATGTTTTTGTGGTTCCTCTCCATGCTATTTACATGTGATTAGACAAGGACGAACGATCAATGATTCTTTAGTATGATTAGTTTTTGCCTTTAGTTCTTTTAATAATTTAATCGAGACGCACCAAGTTTTTTTGCATAAAATATTTTTTATTTCATGAAATTTGTTTTACTATTACACCCTTAATTCTTTGTGATAACCTTTGAATTAAGTAAAGTAATGCAATTTTGTGATATAATATTTTAAAGGAGGATTAAATAATTACTATCACACTTGGTCTAGAATAGGAAGAGTTTTGAATAGATACACATCTGAGTTCTATTCTTAAAAAATTATATTAAAAATATTATCAAATCTTTTAAGATTTATTTTTTAGAATTAATTTTTTTTACAATTGTGTAATTTTAAATGCTTCATATCATTTTTGGAAATACATACTTCTTGAACTTAAACTTGGCGTCAGTTATTGATAATAAATTATATACATATCGCACGGAAAATGTTATTTTTATGAAATTATAACTTGGCACTAGTTTTTGATATCAAACTTTTTATATAAACGATATGCAGGGTATTCATCCGCAATCGGGATAAAATTAAGCATTTTATCCCCTGAATCTATTTAATAGTTATATTTTTCCATAAAAATTACTGTTTTTGCGTAGCTATAAATAATACAAACATTCATTAACAAATTTATAAAAATAATATTTATAAAAATAAATTATTATTTTCAGATTATTTATTAACGTGACTTTCTCAAAAATATTTTTATATAGTAAATGTAACTTCTAAATAGGAAAATAGTGGCATGGGAAATAATAGATAAGATATTTTGTTAAAAACAATATTTGCAAGAATAATAAAACAGATATAAGCTATAGATATAAGCTTGTTGTATTAACTTATTATTCATAATTAATAGATACTTATTTTTTATAAGAATAACAATATATACAATATTATACTAAATATACAGGAATAGCGTTATTAATATTAAAGATATCTTTTGGTTTTTTGTTGTTTCTAACACTTTTATGCAAAAACTATACAGTTAGTTTTTACAATAAAAATTCGATTTTTTATAAAAGAATAATAAATTTTTTGACCAAAATCAAACTCTTTCTTTTACATATCGTCATTTTCATAAATTTTATACAATTGACTTCGTTCTAGTTTCTGCCATAACAACATTCATATAATTAATAAAAATCAAAAATTTTGATTTCAGATAATTTATAGAGGCTGAATTCCATAATGAAGGCGTGCTTTTTAGATGGTCTTTGATTTTCTTTTGGTTGCCATTTTAAGTCATTATAATACACCTTTTTGTAAATAAAAAAAAATTTTTGCTGTCTAATAATTTTAAGCAAAAACTTACATTTATTAAATATCTATTCCAACCACTTATAATTCCCCTGTGCATTAAAATCTCTATATTTTATCTTAATAAAAAATTTGTACATTTCTTAATTAATATTTCCAGACAAAGAAAACTTTTAGTATCAGCGTTTCCATGATAAGCAGCAATACTTTTTTGTTATATTTGTTTAAAAAAAAATTTGCAGCTTTTTTTGTAGTAATATAAATGTTTCTAATAAAGAGTGGATGTTTTTTTTTATATAATACGTTTTTTAAATAATCTTTTAACGAAGAAATATTAGACAGATTGATTCATTACCGATTCTATGCCTTATTATCAAACTCCTGAAATAGTTCTATTACACGACTGTATACTAAAGTATTAACATTTATGGCTATTATAAAATCCAAATGTGTAAATGATTTTTGTTCCTCCAGTAGGACAACATTCGGCAGACGCTTATACAATTCGAAGACAGTCTAGAATCAAAAATATGAAAGACGATACAATTAGTAATAATAATTTGAGAAAATAATTTGTTCTTAGAGGTTATTTTCATATATGTAAATACTATAAGTTGAGAAGAAACAAAATTTTTACCATAAATACAATGTGCATATATAGTATGCGTAATTTATAAAGTTTTCAGTCATACCTGGAATAAATTAATTTAATAAAAGAATATATAATGTATTATTTGAAACATGCAATTTTGACCGATCTTGGCTTTCTTTATTGTATTATAAAATTTTGTTTCTTTTTTTAATTTATATTTTTTAATCAAGAGATATCGTTATAACAGACAAAGTGATCTTACCGATTTTAAGGCAAGCAAATCGTTACCGCCGTAAAATATAGCTACAGGTGCAGTAATTTTTTCAACATCATACGTTATGGGTGTGGCCTGTTTATAATGCTTGTAATTGCCGATGTATCCATAGTCATAAGCTTGAAATTTCTCTGCAACAATAAGTATTAATTATCTACATAAATATAGAATTAAAATTAAAAAATGTTAACAAATCTTGAATTGATATTTTATCTATTTTTACTTATAATATATTACGTAATAGTGAGCAACGTGCTTAAAAAAATTTACTATATTAGAATACTAATATATAAACTCTCTAAGAGAAAAATATACTCAAATCAAATAAATGTGATTTTCAAAAATTGTTTTTATTCTATTCAAGTAAATATTTAATAATATTCCTAATAAATTGCTTATTGTAAATAATATTTATTGAAGTATGAGAAATATTTTCTTGAAATTTTCTTTTTTTCATTTTTAAGTATACAAGTTTTAATTTAAAAATATATTAATAAAATGTATATATATTAATAAAACGTATTAATTTAAATATATATATATTTCCAAATTTACTGTTTTATTTTATCAATTTATAAAAATTGAGCATGAGTGTAAAAAAATATTTCATTAAAACAAAACTTTAAATTTTTTATTAAATTTCAATAAATTATTTTTCTAAGTTCGATAAATATCCCCTTGATTTACAGAACTGTTCATTAAATTTGAAATAATATTTCCTTACTATTAGCAAATAAAATATTCCTTTTTAATAAAACTGTACTCCAGACGGTATACATTGTTTATGAAATTAAAACAAATATTTTCTTTATATTAAAAATCAGTTCCTTTTCATAAGAATATATTTACTTACAACAACATTAAGAAAGATATTCAAGGAAACTTACGCAATATTGAGAAAGATATTCAAGGAAATATTTACTTATAAGGAATATTTATGTAATTATTATAAAAAAATATACTTCCATGTTCTGACATAAAGTTTTATATTTTTAAAATAATATTTCCTCACTATCAGCAAATAAAATAATTCTTTTTGTCCATTTTAATAAAACTTTACTCCAAGCTAAACACTGTTTATAAAACCAAAAGAAATATTTGATTTATATTAAAAAAGTTTTTCTCTGTAAGAATGCATTTACTTGTAACAACAATTGTACCACAATGTCTTTAAATATATTATATTAAAGTATAAGAAAATATTTACTTATATGGAATATAAATACACATTTGTTGTAAAAATATATGTTTATGTTTGATATAAAGTTGTTTGCTATAAAAACATATTGTTTCAACGGAAATAAATATTTCTGATTTAAAAATAATAATGACTTCATTAAAAAGAAATATTTTTTAAATATTATATGAGCCAATATTTTCTTGTCGTAAAGAGATACAGCAACATTTTATAATAAGAAAAAATTTTCTCGGAAATATACAAAACAACATTTACTTGAGTTAAATAATATTTCCTTGAAAATATAAAATTTTTTTTCAGTATATATTTAATAAAGACAAAAAAGTAAAAATATAACTGATAATATTAAAAAACATTTCAGATATACATTACAATGCACATTTTTTTGTTATAATTATCATAGTTTATATTGTGATATGTTTTAAAGGAAAAGGAATACTCACTTGTAATAATATTTTGGTTATAATGAAATAATGTTTGCACGGAACTGCCAGCCGGATAATTCGATAATATTTCCGGAAATAGTGTCTGCAATGAATGACTTTATTAGAAACGATTTTGATTTATTGTATATATAAAATATATGTATATTAAAATTAAGAAACTTTATTGTGTGAAACTTTATAAATTTTAATAATTTTCTAATTTTGGTCTTTAAAAAAAAACAGTGTTATAACTAGTAAAATTGTGCTAAATTATACATGTATAATGTACAGTATTTAATTGCGATGGATTAGCTCCAGACGCCAGAAACACTGATGCAACACAAATAACCTGAGTAATTGTGTTGTCTGCACACAGTGTTCTTCCCAACATAATGTTTGTTGATGTTAAGGGGAGTACTTCAAATATTTCAGTGAAATCTAAAATTTCCTAATAAACAAATATAAACGTAAATATAAAGAATGTAATGAAAAATAATCTTTATTACAATAGAAGTGTAATAAAGATTATACCAGATATTAGATGTATAATACAAAGAAAAAAAAATTAAAATAATTATGTATAAAAAAACCGTATTAAACCTATAAAAATTTGAATATTTACTTAATTTAAATACATATATAATCATTATTTTTTACAAAGTGGTTTCCTTCTACATTCATACAGTAATTTCACCGTCTCCGCAAAAATTCTCAAAAGGCAATGTTTTGATATTGTTAAAAACATTGAAATTGAATCGCAAAAGGTGCGTAACAAGATTTAAAAGAAAGATTTCAAAAGTTCATTTCACGCGAAAGCAGCATGATCGCTGTAAATGTAGAAGGAAATTATTTGAAAGAAAATAAATTTAAATGAGATAAATATTCAAATTTTTGTATATTTAGTCCGGTTTTTTATTGACCTATGTACGTTAACTACTAACATGTACAATTAATGATAAAATCATAACATAATGAGAGGCAATATAATTATTAAAATGCACAAATATATAATACAGCTACACAAAAAATAATTAATTTGTACGGTCAATGTAATCTCATCTCATTGTACATTTTAGTTTAAATTAAAACTTCTTTAAATATTATACTAAATAATAGTTTGTAATAATCACAACAAAAATAAAAAATATCATATAAAAAAATTTTAGGTAAAATATATTATATAAATATATGTACACAATAGATTTCAATGTTAATTTTATTTCTAATATTGTACAATATTTAATAGGCTGGTATACCGTTTTTAAGTATTAATTTATTGCTAATTTATTAATTTAACTTCTTATTATTAATTTATTAACTTTTATTATTGCTTTTATTTATAAAAAATATTTTACTCTTAATCAATTTACTTGTTATTGTTTATTACAGTTTATGTAAAAATTTATTAGTTACATTAATAATAAATATAATAATAAAATAATGTTGCTAATAAAAATTATTTTCTTATTAAGATAATACATTGTTAATGCAAAACTTATATATATATATATAAAATAAATCTTTATTTTTGTTAAAATATTTTATTATCTTACCTGCAAATTTGTAATACTGCGTACCATATTAATACCAGACTGCATCATAGGAGATACTTCAGTCCAAAAGGCGATCGGAGCAAGGCAGACTGCCAATTTTATTTTTGCATTGTATTCGGGTTTTATAGACAATAAAGTGAATAATACAGTAGTTCCCATCGAAATACCGACAAAATGCAGATTTTTTTGTTTTGTATAATCAAGTACATAATCGATCATAGCCGGTAGGTCTATTATTCCTACCTCGTGATAGCTAGACAATAAAAATAAATTGTATTTTCTCTTCTATTATTTTTGTTATGTTGCAAAATTATCAAATATTTGTTATAAATTTTTTAACTCAATTATGATCAATTTTTTAAAATAAAATTATCGAACCGAACGCACGCACGCACGTACAATTCACCTACGCATAGTATTCCAAATTTATATATTTTTTTATTAAGAAAAAATCGATTTTAACTAGAAATCGCAGAAGAAGCCAAGCAAAGGATAACTCCGGCTATATATGCAACTACTATTACATGCCTTTATGTTTAGTGTTATGTTTCAGCTTTTTTACTATTAATATTAATGAAATTATTGTGAATTAAACTGATTTGTCACTGTAATAGGTAGTGTCATCATAAATTATAATCTGCACAAGATAATCTGTAAAGCGCGGTCATAAAAGAGTGGTCATAATATGATACATAATCGTAGAAGAATAGTAAAGCATGTTGTATAACAAAGTACAAGTGCTTTGCTTTTGTATTCTTTGTTTAATTTATTCTCTTATATCCCTGTATATTTGATATACGGCATTTTTAGCGGAATTTATGCCCAAAGCATACAAAATGCGCAGATCGGGTTCAGTGAAATAAATTAAATACAATTTATACACAAATAAATTAAACACATTACATAAAATATGTATATACCTCGTATTATAACACTTGTAATATATGTAGGAAGATTGTTATAATTATTATATCTATTACTTCATATACGTATTTATCATTCTTATTTCTTAATAAAACTTTATAAACACATTTTACAAGTTATTGTATCTTATTAATAAGCATTATTTGTAAATTTTTCATGAGCCGTGTAAGAAAAGACTCAGTACCAACTTCATGCAAAACAAGTCGGTATTCATAGTCGATTCTTACATTTAAGACTGTCTTGTGTCAATCTTAAGATGTCGTAAGTCAATCCGAAGACTGTATTAACATCTTAAGATATTATATTTAAGATGAATTTAAAATAAAAACGGACTATGAATACCGTATTAAAAACAATTAAAATAACGAGAAGTCGAAATTAATAAAAATTTCTTATAACAATAAGTGTATACTTATAAAATAATTTTACCTAAATTGCCAAAACTCTTTATTTCGTGGAGATAATTTTACATGTGATCTGCAATAAGAACTTCCTCTGACATTTCCAAGCCATACATCATATCCTTTATCAGCTAATAAAAATGCTGTAATATAAGATAGTTAATATTGTAATATATAATTAATTCCCTCACATTATTGAATTAATAGTAATAATTTCTGATAAAGATGTTTTTCTCTTCATCAGTATATTTATCCTAATAATGTCCTATTAAATATTTTTTATTTAATGAGTATATTATGTTTTCTTAGAATGTAAGACATTTTGTTAACGTTTTTTTAACTAAAGCTTCTTTAACACATTTCAAATACATGATCATATATTGTATGATCATATATACTTTCCCAGACTTAAAACTCAAAAAGTATTTAATAAAAAAAATATTTTATTACTGCTTTGAAAAAAAGTAAAAGGTCTCGAGAT